>NW_027257133.1:0-42073 GCF_029215685.1 Pituophis catenifer annectens
GTGATTCGGGGTGGAATTCCATGCTTAAAAATGTTATTATTAGCTGTTTTTAAAAATCGAGTGTTTTTGCTCCCAGAAGAAGAAAACGCGTGATGCCGGCGGTCAGAAAAAAAGCTGCCCAGGACCAAAAATATTTTTTTGACTCAAATGTAAGAATGGATGCTAGAATGTGATTCGGGGTGGAATTCCATGCTTAAAAATGCTATTATTAGCTGTTTTTAAAATCGAGCGTTTTTGCTCCCAGAAGAAGAAAACGCGTGATGCCGCGGTCAGAAAAAAAGCTGCCCAGGACCAAAAATATTTTTTGACTCAAATGTAACAATGGATGCTAGAATGTGATTCGGGGTGGAATTCCATGCTTAAAAATGTTATTATTAGCTGTTTTTAAAAATTGAGTGTTTTTGCTCCCAGAAGAAGAAAACGCGTGATGCCGCGGTCAGAAAAAAATCTGCCCAGGAGCAAAAAAATTTTTTTCGACTCAAATGTAACAACGGATGCTAGAATGTGATTCGGGGTGGAATTCCATGCTTAAAAATGTTATTATTAGCTGTTTTTAAAAATCGAGTGTTTTTGCTCCCAGAAGAAGAAAACGCGTGATGCCGCGGTCAGAAAAAAAGCTGCCCAGGACCAAAAATATTTTCTTGACTCAAATGTAACAACGGATGCTAGAATGTGATTCGGGGTGGAATTCCATGCTTAAAAATGTTATTATTAGCTGTTTTTAAAAATCGAGTGTTTTTGCTCCCAGAAGAAGAAAACGCGTGATGCCGCGGTCAGAAAAAAAGCTGCCCAGGACCAAAATTTTTTTTTGACTCAAATGTAACAACGGATGCTAGATTGTGATTCGGGGTGGAATTCCATGCTTAAAAATGTTATTATTAGCTATTTTTAAAAATCGAGTGTTTTGCTCCCAGAAGAAGAAAACGCGTGATGCCGCGGTCAGAAAAAAATCTGCCCAGGAAGCAAAAAAAAATTTTTTTTCGACTCAAATGTAACAACGGATGCTAGAATGTGATTCGGGGGTGGAATTCCATGCTTAAAAATGTTATTATTAGCTGTTTTTTAAAAATCGAGTGTTTTTGCTCCCAGAAGAAGAAAACGCGTGATGCCGCGGTCAGAAAAAATGCTGCCCAGGACCACAAATATTTTTTTTGACTCAAATGTAAGAATGGATGCTAGAATGTGATTCGGGGTGGAATTCCATGCTTAAAAATGCTATTATTAGCTGTTTTTAAAAATCGAGCGTTTTTGCTCCCAGAAGAAGAAAACGCGTGATGCCGCGGTCAGAAAAAAAGCTGCCCAGGACCAAAAATATTTCTTTGACTCAAATGTAACAATGGATGCTAGAATGTGATTCGGGGTGGAATTCCATGCTTAAAAATGTTATTATTAGCTGTTTTTAAAAATCGAGTGTTTTTGCTCCCAGAAGAAGAAAACGCGTGATGCCGCGGTCAGAAAAAAATCTGCCCAGGAGCAAAAAATTTTTTTTCGACTCAAATGTAACAATGGATGCTAGAATGTGATTCGGGGTGGAATTCCATGCTTAAAATGTTATTATTAGCTATTTTTAAAAATCGAGTGTTTTTGCTCCCAGAAGAAGAAACGCGTGATGCCGTGGTCAGAAAAAAAGCTGCCCAGGACCAAAAATATTTTTTTGACTCAAATGTAACAATGGATGCTAGAATGTGATTCGGGGTGGAATTCCATGCTTAAAAATGTTATTATTAGCTGTTTTTAAAAATCGAGTGTTTTTGCTCCCAGAAGAAGAAAACGCGTGATGCCGCGGTCAGAAAAAAAGCTGCCCAGGACGAAAAATATTTTATTGACTCAAATGTAACAATGGATGCTAGAATGTGATTCGGGGTGGAATTCCATGCTTAAAAATGTTATTATTAGCTGTTTTTAAAAATCGAGTGTTTTTGCTCCCAGAAGAAGAAAACGCGTGATGCCGCGGTCAGAAAAAAATCTGCCCAGGAGCAAAAAATTTTTTTTCGACTCAAATGTAACAACGGATGCTAGAATGTGATTCGGGGTGGAATTCCATGCTTAAAAATGTTATTATTAGCTGTTTTTTAAAATCGAGTGTTTTTGCTCCCAGAAGAAGAAAACGCGTGATGCCGCAGTCAGAAAAACAGCTGCCCAGGACCAAAAATATTTTTTTGACTCAAATGTAACAATGGATGCTAGAATGTGATTCGGGGTGGAATTCCATGCTTAAAAATGTTATTATTAGCTGTTTTTAAAAATCGAGTGTTTTTGCTCCCAGAAGAAGAAAACGCGTGATGCCGCGGTCAGAAAAAAAGCTGCCCAGGACCAAAAATATATTTTTGACTCAAATGTAACAATGGATGCTAGAATGTGATTCGGGGTGGAATTCCATGCTTAAAAATGTTATTATTAGCTGTTTTTAAAAATCGAGTGTTTTTGCTCCCAGAAGAAGAAAACGCGTGATGCCGCGGTCAGAAAAAAAGCTGCCCAGGACCAAAATTTTTTTTTTGACTCAAATGTAACAACGGATGCTAGAATGTGATTCGGGGTGGAATTCCATGCTTAAAAATGTTATTATTAGCTGTTTTTAAAATCGAGTGTTTTTGCTCCCAGAAGAAGAAAATGCGTGATGCCGCGGTCAGAAAAAAATCTGCCCAGGAGCAAAAAATTTTTTTCGACTCAAATGTAACAACGGATGCTAGAATGTGATTCGGGGTGGAATTCCATGCTTAAAAATGTTATTATTAGCTGTTTTTAAAAATCGAGTGTTTTTGCTCCCAGAAGAAGAAAACGCGTGATGCCGCGGTCAGAAAAAAATCTGCCCAGGAGCAAAAAAAATTTTTTTTCGACTCAAATGTAACAACGGATGCTAGAATGTCATTCGGGGTGGAATTCCATGCTTAAAAATGTTATTATTAGCTGTTTTTAAAAATCGAGTGTTTTTGCTCCCAGAAGAAGAAAACGCGTGATGCCGCGGTCAGAAAAAAGCTGCCCAGGACCAAAAATATTTTTTTGACTCAAATGTAACAATGGATGCTAGAATGTGATTCGAGGTGGAATTCCATGCTTAAAAATGTTATTATTAGCTGTTTTTAAAAATCGAGTGTTTTTTGCTCCCAGAAGAAGAAAACGCGTGATGCCGCGGTCAGAAAAAAAGCTGCCCAGGAGCAAAAAAATTTTTTTTTACTCAAATGTAACAACGGATGCTAGAATGTGATTTCGGGGTGGAATTCCATGCTTAAAAATGTTATTATTAGCTGTTTTTAAAAATCGAGTGTTTTTGCTCCCAGAAGAAGAAAACGCGTGATGCCGCGGTCAGAAAAAAAGCTGCCCAGGACCAAAAATATTTTTTGACTCAAATGTAACAATGGATGCTAGAATGTGATTCGGGGTGGAATTCCATGCTTAAAAATGTTATTATTAGCTGCTTTTAAAAATCGAGTGTTTTTGCTCCAGAAGAAGAAAACGCGTGATGCCGTGGTCAGAAAAAAAGCTGCCCAGGACCAAAAATATTTTTTTGACTCAAATGTAACAATGGATGCTAGAATGTGATTCGGGGTGGAATTCCATGCTTAAAAATGTTATTATTAGCTGTTTTTAAAATCGAGTGTTTTTGCTCCCAGAAGAAGAAAACGCGTGATGCCCGCGGGTCAGAAAAAAAGCTGCCAGGACCAAAAAATATTTTTTTGACTCAAATGTAACAATGGATGCTAGAATGTGATTCGGGGTGGAATTCCATGCTTAAAAATGTTATTATTAGCTGTTTTTAAAATCGAGTGTTTTTGCTCCCAGAAGAAGAAAACGCGTGATGCCGCGGTCAAAAAAAAATCTGCCCAGGAGCAAAAAAATTTTTTTCGACTCAAATGTAACAACGGATGCTAGAATGTGATTCGGGGTGGAATTCCATGCTTAAAAATGTTATTATTAGCTGGTTTTTAAAAATCGAGTGTTTTTGCTCCCAGAAGAAGAAAACGCGTGATGCCGCGGTCAGAAAAAAAGCTGCCCAGGACCAAAAATATTTTTTTGACTCAAATGTAACAATGGATGCTAGAATGTGATTCGGGGTGGAATTCCATGCTTAAAAATGTTATTATTAGCTGTTTTTAAAAATCGAGTGTTTTTGCTCCAGAAGAAGAAAACGAGTGATGCCGGCGGTCAGAAAAAAATCTGCCCAGGAGCAAAAAAATTTTTTTCGACTCAAATGTAACAACGGACGCTAGAATGTGATTCGGGGTGGAATTCCATGCTTAAAAATGTTATTAGCTGTTTTTAAAAATCGAGTGTTTTTGCTCCCAGAAGAAGAAAACGCGTGATGCCGCGGTCAGAAAAAAAGCTGCCCAGGACCAAAAATATTTTTTTGACTCAAATGTAACAATGGATGCTAGAATGTGATTCGGGGTGGAATTCCATGCTTAAAAATGTTATTATTAGCTGTTTTTAAAAATCGAGTGTTTTTGCTCCCAGAAGAAGAAAACGCGTGATGCCGCGGTCAGAAAAAAAGCTGCCCAGGACCAAAAATTTTTTTTTGACTCAAATGTAACAACGGATGCTAGAATCTGATTCGGGGTGGAATTCCATGCTTAAAAATATTATTATTAGCTATTTTTAAAAATCGAGTGTTTTTGCTCCAGAAGAAGAAAACGCGTGATGCCGCGGTCAGAAAAAAATCTGCCCAGGACCAAAAATATTTTTTTGACTTAAATGTAACAATGGATGCTAGAATGTGATTCGGGGTGGAATTCCATGGTTAAAAATGTTATTATTAGCTGTTTTTAAAAATCGAGTGTTTTTGCTCGCAGAAGAAGAAAACGCGTGATGCCGGCGGTCAGAAAAAAAAGCTGCCCAGGACCAAAAATATTTTTTTGACTCAAATGTAACAATGGATGCTAGAATGTGATTCGGGGTGGAATTCCATGCTTAAAAATGTTATTATTAGCTGTTTTTAAAAATCGAGTGTTTTTGCTCCCAGAAGAAGAAAACGCGTGATGCCGCGGTCAGAAAAAAAGCTGCCCAGGAGCAAAAAATTTTTTTTACTCAAATGTAACAACGGATGCTAGAATGTGATTTCGGGGTGGAATTCCATGCTTAAAAATGTTATTATTAGCTGTTTTTAAAAATCGAGTGTTTTTGCTCCCAGAAGAAGAAAACGCGTGATGCCGCGGTCAGAAAAAAAGCTGCCCAGGACCAAAAATATTTTTTGACTCAAATGTAACAATGGATGCTAGAATGTGATTCGGGGTGGAATTCCATGCTTAAAAATGTTATTATTAGCTGCTTTTAAAAATCGAGTGTTTTTGCTCCCAGAAGAAGAAAACGCGTGATGCCGTGGTCAGAAAAAAAGCTGCCCAGGACCAAAAATATTTTTTTGACTCAAATGTAACAATGGATGCTAGAATGTGATTCGGGGTGGAATTCCATGCTTAAAAATGTTATTATTAGCTGTTTTTAAAAATCGAGTGTTTTTGCTCCCAGAAGAAGAAAACGCGTGATGCCGCGGTCAGAAAAAAAGCTGCCCAGGACCAAAAATATTTTTTTGACTCAAATGTAACAATGGATGCTAGAATGTGATTCGGGGTGGAATTCCATGCTTAAAAATGTTATTATTAGCTGTTTTTAAAAATCGAGTGTTTTTGCTCCCAGAAGAAGAAAACGCGTGATGCCGCGGTCAAAAAAAAATCTGCCCAGGAGCAAAAAAAATTTTTTTCGACTCAAATGTAACAACGGATGCTAGAATGTGATTCGGGGTGGAATTCCATGCTTAAAAATGTTATTATTAACTGTTTTTAAAAATCGAGTGTTTTTGCTCCCAGAAGAAGAAAACGCGTGATGCCGCGGTCAGAAAAAAAGCTGCCCAGGACCAAAAATATTTTTTTGACTCAAATGTAACAATGGATGCTAGAATGTGATTCGGGGTGGAATTCCATGCTTAAAAATGTTATTATTAGCTGTTTTTAAAAATCGAGTGTTTTTGCTCCCAGAAGAAGAAAACGAGTGATGCTCGCGGTCAGAAAAAATCTGCCCAGGAGCAAAAAAATTTTTTTCGACTCAAATGTAACAACGGACGCTAGAATGTGATTCGGGGTGGAATTCCATGCTTAAAAATGTTATTAGCTGTTTTTTAAAAATCGAGTGTTTTTGCTCCCAGAAGAAGAAAACGCGTGATGCCGCGGTCAGAAAAAAAGCTGCCCAGGACCAAAAATATTTTTTTTGACTCAAATGTAACAATGGATGCTAGAATGTGATTCGGGGTGGAATTCCATGCTTAAAAATGTTATTATTAGCTGTTTTTAAAAATCGAGTGTTTTTGCTCCCAGAAGAAGAAAACGCGTGATGTCCGCGGTCAGAAAAAAAGCTGCCCAGGACCAAAAATTTTTTTTTGACTCAAATGTAACAACGGATGCTAGAATCTGATTCGGGGTGAATTCCATGCTTAAAAATATTATTATTAGCTATTTTAAAAATCGAGTGTTTTTGCTCCCAGAAGAAGAAAACGCGTGATGCCGCGGTCAGAAAAAAATCTGCCCAGGACCAAAAATATTTTTTTGACTTAAATGTAACAATGGATGCTAGAATGTGATTCGGGGTGGAATTCCATGCTTAAAAATGTTATTATTAGCTGTTTTTAAAAATCGAGTGTTTTTGCTCGCAGAAGAAGAAAACGCGTGATGCCGCGGTCAGAAAAAAAGCTGCCCAGGACCAAAAATATTTTTTTGACTCAAATGTAACAATGGATGCTAGAATGTGATTCGGGGTGGAATTCCATGCTTAAAAATGTTATTATTAGCTGTTTTTTAAAAATCGAGTGTTTTTGCTCCCAGAAGAAGAAACGCGTGATGCCGCGGTCAGAAAAAAAGCTGCCCAGGACCAAAAATATTTTTTTGACTCAAATGTAAGAATGGATGCTAGAATGTGATTCGGGGTGGAATTCCATGCTTAAAAATGCTATTATTAGCTGTTTTTAAAAATCGAGCGTTTTTGCTCCCAGAAGAAGAAAACGCGTGATGGCGCGGTCAGAAAAAAAGCTGCCCAGGACCAAAAATATTTTTTTGACTCAAATGTAACAATGGATGCTAGAATGTGATTCGGGGTGGAATTCCATGCTTAAAAATGTTATTATTAGCTGTTTTTAAAAATTGAGTGTTTTTGCTCCCAGAAGAAGAAAACGCGTGATGCCGCGGTCAGAAAAAAATCTGCCCAGGAGCAAAAAAATTTTTTTCGACTCAAATGTAACAACGGATGCTAGAATGTGATTCGGGGTGGAATTCCATGCTTAAAAATGTTATTATTAGCTGTTTTTAAAATCGAGTGTTTTTGCTCCCAGAAGAAGAAAACGCGTGATGCCGCGGTCAGAAAAAAAGCTGCCCAGGACCAAAATATTTTTTTGACTCAAATGTAACAATGATGCTAGAATGTGATTCGGGGTGGAATTCCATGCTTAAAAATGTTATTATTAGCTGTTTTTAAAAATCGAGTGTTTTTGCTCCCAGAAGAAGAAAACGCGTGATGCCGCGGTCAGAAAAAAAGCTGCCCAGGACCAAAATTTTTTTTTGACTCAAATGTAACAACGGATGCTAGATTGTGATTCGGGGTGGAATTCCATGCTTAAAAATGTTATTATTAGCTATTTTTAAAAATCGAGTGTTTTTGCTCCCAGAAGAAGAAAACGCGTGATGCCGCGGTCAGAAAAAAATCTGCCCAGGAGCAAAAAAATTTTTTTGACTTAAATGTAACAACGGATGCTAGAATGTGATTCGGGGTGGAATTCCATGCTTAAAAATGTTATTATTAGCTGTTTTTAAAAATCGAGTGTTTTTGCTCCCAGAAGAAGAAAACGCGTGATGCCGCGGTCAGAAAAAAAGCTGCCCAGGACCAAAAAATATTTTTTGACTCAAATGTAACAATGGATGCTAGAATGTGATTCGGGGTGGAATTCCATGCTTAAAAATGTTATTATTAGCTGTTTTTAAAAATCGAGTGTTTTTGGCTCCCAGAAGAAGAAAACGCGTGATGCCGCGGTCAGAAAAAAAGCTGCCCCAGGACCAAAAATTTTTTTTGACTCAAATGTAACAACGGATGCTAGAATCTGATTCGGGGTGGAATTCCATGCTTAAAAATATTATTATTAGCTATTTTTAAAAATCGAGTGTTTTTGCTCCCAGAAGAAGAAAACGCGTGATGCCGCGGTCAGAAAAAAATCTGCCCAGGACCAAAAATATTTTTTTGACTTAAATGTAACAATGGATGCTAGAATGTGATTCGGGGTGGAATTCCATGCTTAAAAATGTTATTATTAGCTGTTTTTAAAAATCGAGTGTTTTTGCTCGCAGAAGAAGAAAACGCGTGATGCCGCGGTCAGAAAAAAAGCTGCCCCAGGACCAAAAATATTTTTTTGACTCAAATGTAACAATGGATGCTAGAATGTGATTCGGGGTGGAATTCCATGCTTAAAAATGTTATTATTAGCTGTTTTTAAAAATCGAGTGTTTTTGCTCCCAGAAGAAGAAAACGCGTGATGCCGCGGTCAGAAAAAAAGCTGCCCAGGACCAAAAATATTTTTTTGACTCAAATGTAACAATGGATGCTAGAATGTGATTCGGGGTGGAATTCCATGCTTAAAAATGTTATTATTAGCTGTTTTTAAAAATTGAGTGTTTTTGCTCCCAGAAGAAGAAAACGCGTGATGCCGCGGTCAGAAAAAAATCTGCCCAGGAGCAAAAAATTTTTTTCGACTCAAATGTAACAACGGATGCTAGAATGTGATTCGGGGTGGAATTCCATGCTTAAAAATGTTATTATTAGCTGTTTTTAAAAATCGAGTGTTTTTGCTCCCAGAAGAAGAAAACGCGTGATGCCGCGGTCAGAAAAAAAGCTGCCCAGGACCAAAAATATTTTTTTGACTCAAATGTAACAATGGATGCTAGAATGTGATTCGGGGTGGAATTCCATGCTTAAAAATGTTATTATTAGCTGTTTTTAAAAATCGAGTGTTTTTGCTCCCAGAAGAAGAAAACGCGTGATGCCGCGGTCAGAAAAAAAGCTGCCCAGGACCAAAATTTTTTTTTTGACTCAAATGTAACAACGGATGCTAGATTGTGATTCGGGGTGGAATTCCATGCTTAAAAATGTTATTATTAGCTATTTTTAAAAATCGAGTGTTTTTGCTCCCAGAAGAAAGAAAACGCGTGATGCCCGCGGTCAGAAAAAAATCTGCCCAGGAGCAAAAAAATTTTTTTGACTTAAATGTAACAACGGATGCTAGAATGTGATTCGGGGTGGAATTCCATGCTTAAAAATGTTATTATTAGCTGTTTTTAAAAATCGAGTGTTTTTGCTCCCAGAAGAAGAAAACGCGTGATGCCGCGGTCAGAAAAAAAGCTGCCCAGGACCACAAATATTTTTTTGACTCAAATGTAAGAATGGATGCTAGAATGTGATTCGGGGTGGAATTCCATGCTTAAAAATGCTATTATTAGCTGTTTTTAAAAATCGAGCGTTTTTGCTCCCAGAAGAAGAAAACGCGTGATGCCGCGGTCAGAAAAAAAGCTGCCAGGACCAAAAATATTTCTTTGACTCAAATGTAACAATGGATGCTAGAATGTGATTCGGGGTGGAATTCCCATGCTTAAAAATGTTATTATTAGCTGTTTTAAAAATCGAGTGTTTTTGCTCCAGAAGAAGAAAACGCGTGATGCCGCGGTCAGAAAAAAATCTGCGCAGGAGCAAAAAAATTTTTTTCGACTCAAATGTAACAATGGATGCTAGAATGTGATTCGGGGTGGAATTCCATGCTTAAAAATGTTATTATAGCTATTTTTAAAAATCGAGTGTTTTTGCTCCCAGAAGAAGAAACGCGTGATGCCGTGGTCAGAAAAAAAGCTGCCCAGGACCAAAAATATTTTTTTGACTCAAATGTAACAATGGATGCTAGAATGTGATTCGGGGTGGAATTCCATGCTTAAAAATGTTATTATTAGCTGTTTTTAAAAATCGAGTGTTTTTGCTCCCAGAAGAAGAAAACGCGTGATGCCGCGGTCAGAAAAAAAGCTGCCCAGGACCAAAAATATTTTATTGACTCAAATGTAACAATGGATGCTAGAATGTGATTCGGGGTGGAATTCCATGCTTAAAAATGTTATTATTAGCTGTTTTTAAAAATCGAGTGTTTTTGCTCCCAGAAGAAGAAAACGCGTGATGCCGTGGTCAGAAAAAAAGCTGCCCAGGACCAAAAATATTTCTTTGACTCAAATGTAACAATGGATGCTAGAATGTGATTCGGGGTGGAATTCCATGCTTAAAAATGTTATTATTAGCTGTTTTAAAAATCGAGTGTGTTTGCTCCCAGAAGAAGAAAACGCGTGATGCCGCGGTCAGAAAAAAAGCTGCCCAGGACCAAAAATATTTTATTGACTCAAATGTAACAATGGATGCTAGAATGTGATTCGGGGTGGAATTCCATGCTTAAAAATGTTATTATTAGCTGTTTTTAAAAATCGAGTGTTTTTGCTCCCAGAAGAAGAAAACGCGTGATGCCGCGGTCAGAAAAAAATCTGCCCAGGAGCAAAAAAATTTTTTTTCAACTCAAATGTAACAACGGATGCTAGAATGTGATTCGGGGTGGAATTCCATGCTTAAAAATGTTATTATTAGCTGTTTTTAAAAATCGAGTGTTTTTGCTCCCAGAAGAAGAAAACGCGTGATGCCGCGGTCAGAAAAAAAGCTGCCCAGGACCAAAAATATTTTATTGACTCAAATGTAACAATGGATGCTAGAATGTGATTCGGGGTGGAATTCCATGCTTAAAAATGTTATTATTAGCTGTTTTTAAAAATCGAGTGTTTTTGCTCCCAGAAGAAGAAAACGCGTGATGCCGCGGTCAGAAAAAAAGCTGCCCAGGACCAAAAATATTTCTTTGACTCAAATGTAACAATGGATGCTAGAATGTGATTCGGGGTGGAATTCCATGCTTAAAAATGTTATTATTAGCTGTTTTTAAAAATCGAGTGTGTTTGCTCCCAGAAGAAGAAAACGCGTGATGCCGCGGTCAGAAAAAAAGCTGCCCAGGACCAAAAATATTTTATTGACTCAAATGTAACAATGGATGCTAGAATGTGATTCGGGGTGGAATTCCATGCTTAAAAATGTTATTATTAGCTGTTTTTAAAAATCGAGTGTTTTTGCTCCCAGAAGAAGAAAACGCGTGATGCCGCGGTCAGAAAAAAATCTGCCCAGGAGCAAAAAATTTTTTTTCAACTCAAATGTAACAACGGATGCTAGAATGTGATTCGGGGTGGAATTCCATGCTTAAAAATGTTATTATTAGCTGTTTTTAAAAATCGAGTGTTTTTGCTCCCAGAAGAAGAAAACGCGTGATGCCGCGGTCAGAAAAAAAGCTGCCCAGGACCAAAATTTTTTTTTGACTCAAATGTAACAACGGATGCTAGAATGTGATTCGGGGTGGAATTCCATGCTTAAAAATGTTATTATTAGCTGTTTTTAAAAATCGAGTGTTTTTGCTCCCAGAAGAAGAAAATGCGTGATGCCGCGGTCAGAAAAAAATCTGCCCAGGAGCAAAAAATTTTTTTTCGACTCAAATGTAACAACGGATGCTAGAATGTCATTCGGGGTGGAATTCCATGCTTAAAAATGTTATTATTAGCTGTTTTTAAAAATCGAGTGTTTTTGCTCCCAGAAGAAGAAAACGCGTGATGCCGTGGTCAGAAAAAAAGCTGCCCAGGACCAAAAATATTTTTTTGACTCAAATGTAACAATGGATGCTAGAATGTGATTCGGGGTGGAATTCCATGCTTAAAAATGTTATTATTAGCTGTTTTTAAAAATCGAGTGTTTTTGCTCCCAGAAGAAGAAAACGCGTGATGCCGCGGTCAGAAAAAAAGCTGCCCAGGACCAAAAATATTTTATTGACTCAAATGTAACAATGGATGCTAGAATGTGATTCGGGGTGGAATTCCATGCTTAAAAATGTTATTATTAGCTGTTTTTAAAAATCGAGTGTTTTTGCTCCCAGAAGAAGAAAACGCGTGATGCCGCGGTCAGAAAAAAATCTGCCCAGGAGCAAAAAATTTTTTTTCGACTCAAATGTAACAACGGATGCTAGAATGTGATTCGGGGTGGAATTCCATGCTTAAAAATGTTATTATTAGCTGTTTTTAAAAATCGAGTGTTTTTGCTCCCAGAAGAAGAAAACGCGTGATGCCGCGGTCAGAAAAAAAGCTGCCCAGGACCAAAATTTTTTTTTGACTCAAATGTAACAACGGATGCTAGAATGTGATTCGGGGTGGAATTCCATGCTTAAAAATGTTATTATTAGCTGTTTTTAAAAATCGAGTGTTTTTGCTCCCAGAAGAAGAAAATGCGTGATGCCGCGGTCAGAAAAAAATCTGCCCAGGAGCAAAAAATTTTTTTTCCACTCAAATGTAACAACGGATGCTAGAATGTCATTCGGGGTGGAATTCCATGCTTAAAAATGTTATTATTAGCTGTTTTTAAAAATCGAGTGTTTTTGCTCCCAGAAGAAGAAAACGCGTGATGCCGCGGTCAGAAAAAAAGCTGCCCAGGACCAAAAATATTTTTTTGACTCAAATGTAACAATGGATGCTAGAATGTGATTCGGGGTGGAATTCCATGCTTAAAAATGTTATTATTAGCTGTTTTTAAAAATCGAGTGTTTTTGCTCCCAGAAGAAGAAAACGCGTGATGCCGCGGTCAGAAAAAAAGCTGCCCAGGAGCAAAAAATTTTTTTTTTACTCAAATGTAACAACGGATGCTAGAATGTGATTTCGGGGTGGAATTCCATGCTTAAAAATGTTATTATTAGCTGTTTTTAAAAATCGAGTGTTTTTGCTCCCAGAAGAAGAAAACGCGTGATGCCGCGGTCAGAAAAAAAGCTGCCCAGGACCAAAAATATTTTTTTGACTCAAATGTAACAATGGATGCTAGAATGTGATTCGGGGTGGAATTCCATGCTTAAAAATGTTATTATTAGCTGTTTTTAAAAATCGAGTGTTTTTACTCCCAGAAGAAGAAAACGCGTGATGCCGCGGTCAGAAAAAAACCTGCCCAGGAGCAAAAAAATTTTTTTTGACTCAAATGTAACAATGGATGCTAGAATGTGATTCGGGGTGGAATTCCATGCTTAAAAATGTTATTATTAGCTGTTTTTCAAAATCGAGTGTTTTTGCTCCCAGAAGAAGAAAACGCGTGATGCCGTGGTCAGAAAAAAAGCTGCCCAGGACCAAAAATATTTTTTTGACTCAAATGTAACAATGGATGCTAGAATGTGATTCGGGGTGGAATTCCATGCTTAAAAATGTTATTATTAGCTGTTTTTAAAAATCGAGTGTTTTTGCTCCCAGAAGAAGAAAACGCGTGATGCCGCGGTCAGAAAAAAAGCTGCCCAGGACCAAAAATATTTTTTTGACTCAAATGTAACAATGGATGCTAGAATGTGATTCGGGGTGGAATTCCATGCTTAAAAATGTTATTATTAGCTGTTTTTAAAAATCGAGTGTTTTTGCTCCCAGAAGAAGAAAACGCGTGATGCCGCGGTCAGAAAAAAATCTGCCCAGGAGCAAAAAATTTTTTTTCGACTCAAATGTACAACGGATGCTAGAATGTGATTCGGGGTGGAATTCCATGCTTAAAAATGTTATTATTAGCTGTTTTTAAAAATCGAGTGTTTTTGCTCCCAGAAGAAGAAAACGCGTGATGCCGCGGTCAGAAAAAAAGCTGCCCAGGACCAAAAATATTTTTTTGACTCAAATGTAACAATGGATGCTAGAATGTGATTCGGGGTGGAATTCCATGCTTAAAAATGTTATTATTAGCTGTTTTTAAAAATCGAGTGTTTTTGCTCCCAGAAGAAGAAAACGAGTGATGCCGCGGTCAGAAAAAAATCTGCCCAGGAGCAAAAAAATTTTTTTTGACTCAAATGTAACAACGGACGCTAGAATGTGATTCGGGGTGGAATTCCATGCTTAAAAATGTTATTATTAGCTGTTTTTAAAAATCGAGTGTTTTTGCTCCCAGAAGAAGAAAACGCGTGATGCCGCGGTCAGAAAAAAAGCTGCCCAGGACCAAAAATATTTTTTTGACTCAAATGTAACAATGGATGCTAGAATGTGATTCGGGGTGGAATTCCATGCTTAAAAATGTTATTATTAGCTGTTTTTAAAAATCGAGTGTTTTTGCTCCCAGAAGAAGAAAACGCGTGATGCCGCGGTCAGAAAAAAAGCTGCCCAGGACCAAAAATTTTTTTTTGACTCAAATGTAACAACGGATGCTAGAATGTGATTCGGGGTGGAATTCCATGCTTAAAAATATTATTATTAGCTATTTTTAAAAATCGAGTGTTTTTGCTCCCAGAAGAAGAAAACGCGTGATGCCGCGGTCAGAAAAAAAGCTGCCCAGGACCAAAAATATTTTTTTGACTCAAATGTAACAATGGATGCTAGAATGTGATTCGGGGTGGAATTCCATGCTTAAAAATGTTATTATTAGCTGTTTTTAAAAATCGAGTGTTTTTGCTACCAGAAGAAGAAAACGCGTGATGCCGCGGTCAGAAAAAAAGCTGCCCAGGACCAAAAATATTTTTTTGACTCAAATGTAAGAATGGATGCTAGAATGTGATTCGGGGTGGAATTCCATGCTTAAAAATGCTATTATTAGCTGTTTTTAAAAATAGAGCGTTTTTGCTCCCAGAAGAAGAAAACGCGTGATGCCGCGGTCAGAAAAAAAGCTGCCCAGGACCAAAAATTTTTTTTTGACTCAAATGTAACAACGGATGCTAGAATGTGATTCGGGGTGGAATTCCATGCTTAAAAATGTTATTATTAGCTGTTTTTAAAAATCGAGTGTTTTTTCTCCCAGAAGAAGAAAATGCGTGATGCCGCGGTCAGAAAAAAATCTGCCCAGGAGCAAAAAATTTTTTTTCGACTCAAATGTAACAACGGATGCTAGAATGTCATTCGGGGTGGAATTCCATGCTTAAAAATGTTATTATTAGCTGTTTTTAAAAATCGAGTGTTTTTGCTCCCAGAAGAAGAAAACGCGTGATGCCGTGGTCAGAAAAAAAGCTGCCCAGGACCAAAAATATTTTTTTGACTCAAATGTAACAACGGATGCTAGAATGTGATTCGGGGTGGAATTCCATGCTTAAAAATGTTATTATTAGCTGTTTTTAAAAATCGAGTGTTTTTGCTCCCAGAAGAAAAAAACGCGTGATGCCGCGGTCAGAAAAAAATCTGCCCAGGAGCAAAAAAATTTTTTTCGACTCAAATGTAACAACGGATGCTAGAATGTGATTCGGGGTGGAATTCCATGCTTAAAAATGTTATTATTAGCTGTTTTTAAAAATCGAGTGTTTTTGCTCCCAGAAGAAGAAAACGCGTGATGCCGCGGTCAGAAAAAAAGCTGCCCAGGACCAAAAATATTTTTTTGACTCAAATGTAACAATGGATGCTAGAATGTCATTCGGGGTGGAATTCCATGCTTAAAAATGTTATTATTAGCTGTTTTTAAAAATCGAGTGTTTTTGCTCCCAGAAGAAGAAAACGCGTGATGCCGCGGTCAGAAAAAAATCTGCCCAGGAGCAAAAAAATTTTTTTCGACTCAAATGTAACAACGGATGCTAGAATGTGATTCGGGGTGGAATTCCATGCTTAAAAATGTTATTATTAGCTGTTTTTAAAAATCGAGTGTTTTTGCTCCCAGAAGAAGAAAACGCGTGATGCCGCGGTCAGAAAAAAAGCTGCCCAGGACCAAAAATATTTTTTTGACTCAAATGTAACAATGGATGCTAGAATGTGATTCGGGGTGGAATTCCATGCTTAAAAATGTTATTATTAGCTGTTTTTAAAAATCGAGTGTTTTTGCTCCCAGAAGAAGAAAACGCGTGATGCCGCGGTCAGAAAAAAAGCTGCCCAGGACCAAAAATTTTTTTTTGACTCAAATGTAACAACGGATGCTAGAATCTGATTCGGGGTGGAATTCCATGCTTAAAAATATTATTATTAGCTATTTTTAAAAATCGAGTGTTTTTGCTCCCAGAAGAAGAAAACGCGTGATGCCGCGGTCAGAAAAAAATCTGCCCAGGACCAAAAATATTTTTTTGACTTAAATGTAACAATGGATGCTAGAATGTGATTCGGGGTGGAATTCCATGCTTAAAAATGTTATTATTAGCTGTTTTTAAAAATCGAGTGTTTTTGCTCGCAGAAGAAGAAAACGCGTGATGCCGCGGTCAGAAAAAAAGCTGCCCAGGACCAAAAATATTTTTTTGACTCAAATGTAACAATGGATGCTAGAATGTGATTCGGGGTGGAATTCCATGCTTAAAAATGTTATTATTAGCTGTTTTTAAAAATCGAGTGTTTTTGCTCCCAGAAGAAGAAAACGCGTGATGCCGCGGTCAGAAAAAAAGCTGCCCAGGACCAAAAATATTTTTTTGACTCAAATGTAAGAATGGATGCTAGAATGTGATTCGGGGTGGAATTCCATGCTTAAAAATGCTATTATTAGCTGTTTTTAAAAATCGAGCGTTTTTGCTCCCAGAAGAAGAAAACGCGTGATGCCGCGGTCAGAAAAAAAGCTGCCCAGGACCAAAAATATTTTTTTGACTCAAATGTAACAATGGATGCTAGAATGTGATTCGGGGTGGAATTCCATGCTTAAAAATGTTATTATTAGCTGTTTTTAAAAATTGAGTGTTTTTGCTCCCAGAAGAAGAAAACGCGTGATGCCGCGGTCAGAAAAAAATCTGCCCAGGAGCAAAAAAATTTTTTTCGACTCAAATGTAACAACGGATGCTAGAATGTGATTCGGGGTGGAATTCCATGCTTAAAAATGTTATTATTAGCTGTTTTTAAAAATCGAGTGTTTTTGCTCCCAGAAGAAGAAAACGCGTGATGCCGCGGTCAGAAAAAAAGCTGCCCAGGACCAAAAAATTTTTTTTGACTCAAATGTAACAACGGATGCTAGAATCTGATTCGGGGTGGAATTCCATGCTTAAAAATATTATTATTAGCTATTTTTAAAAATCGAGTGTTTTTGCTCCCAGAAGAAGAAAACGCGTGATGCCGCGGTCAGAAAAAAATCTGCCCAGGACCAAAAATATTTTTTTGACTTAAATGTAACAATGGATGCTAGAATGTGATTCGGGGTGGAATTCCATGCTTAAAAATGTTATTATTAGCTGTTTTTAAAAATCGAGTGTTTTTGCTCGCAGAAGAAGAAAACGCGTGATGCCGCGGTCAGAAAAAAAGCTGCCCAGGACCAAAAATATTTTTTTGACTCAAATGTAACAATGGATGCTAGAATGTGATTCGGGGTGGAATTCCATGCTTAAAAATGTTATTATTAGCTGTTTTTAAAAATCGAGTGTTTTTGCTCCCAGAAGAAGAAAACGCGTGATGCCGCGGTCAGAAAAAAAGCTGCCCAGGACCAAAAATATTTTTTTGACTCAAATGTAAGAATGGATGCTAGAATGTGATTCGGGGTGGAATTCCATGCTTAAAAATGCTATTATTAGCTGTTTTTAAAAATCGAGCGTTTTTGCTCCCAGAAGAAGAAAACGCGTGATGCCGCGGTCAGAAAAAAAGCTGCCCAGGACCAAAAATATTTTTTTGACTCAAATGTAACAATGGATGCTAGAATGTGATTCGGGGTGGAATTCCATGCTTAAAAATGTTATTATTAGCTGTTTTTAAAAATTGAGTGTTTTTGCTCCCAGAAGAAGAAAACGCGTGATGCCGCGGTCAGAAAAAAATCTGCCCAGGAGCAAAAAAATTTTTTTCGACTCAAATGTAACAACGGATGCTAGAATGTGATTCGGGGTGGAATTCCATGCTTAAAAATGTTATTATTAGCTGTTTTTAAAAATCGAGTGTTTTTGCTCCCAGAAGAAGAAAACGCGTGATGCCGCGGTCAGAAAAAAAGCTGCCCAGGACCAAAAATATTTTTTTGACTCAAATGTAACAATGGATGCTAGAATGTGATTCGGGGTGGAATTCCATGCTTAAAAATGTTATTATTAGCTGTTTTTAAAAATCGAGTGTTTTTGCTCCCAGAAGAAGAAAACGCGTGATGCCGCGGTCAGAAAAAAAGCTGCCCAGGACCAAAATTTTTTTTTTGACTCAAATGTAACAACGGATGCTAGATTGTGATTCGGGGTGGAATTCCATGCTTAAAAATGTTATTATTAGCTATTTTTAAAAATCGAGTGTTTTTGCTCCCAGAAGAAGAAAACGCGTGATGCCGCGGTCAGAAAAAAATCTGCCCAGGAGCAAAAAATTTTTTTTGACTTAAATGTAACAACGGATGCTAGAATGTGATTCGGGGTGGAATTCCATGCTTAAAAATGTTATTATTAGCTGTTTTTAAAAATCGAGTGTTTTTGCTCCCAGAAGAAGAAAACGCGTGATGCCGCGGTCAGAAAAAAAGCTGCCCAGGACCAAAAATATTTTTTTGACTCAAATGTAACAATGGATGCTAGAATGTGATTCGGGGTGGAATTCCATGCTTAAAAATGTTATTATTAGCTGTTTTTAAAAATCGAGTGTTTTTGCTCCCAGAAGAAGAAAACGCGTGATGCCGCGGTCAGAAAAAAAGCTGCCCAGGACCAAAAATTTTTTTTTGACTCAAATGTAACAACGGATGCTAGAATCTGATTCGGGGTGGAATTCCATGCTTAAAAATATTATTATTAGCTATTTTTAAAAATCGAGTGTTTTTGCTCCCAGAAGAAGAAAACGCGTGATGCCGCGGTCAGAAAAAAATCTGCCCAGGACCAAAAATATTTTTTTGACTTAAATGTAACAATGGATGCTAGAATGTGATTCGGGGTGGAATTCCATGCTTAAAAATGTTATTATTAGCTGTTTTTAAAAATCGAGTGTTTTTGCTCGCAGAAGAAGAAAACGCGTGATGCCGCGGTCAGAAAAAAAGCTGCCCAGGACCAAAAATATTTTTTTGACTCAAATGTAACAATGGATGCTAGAATGTGATTCGGGGTGGAATTCCATGCTTAAAAATGTTATTATTAGCTGTTTTTAAAAATCGAGTGTTTTTGCTCCCAGAAGAAGAAAACGCGTGATGCCGCGGTCAGAAAAAAAGCTGCCCAGGACCAAAAATATTTTTTTGACTCAAATGTAAGAATGGATGCTAGAATGTGATTCGGGGTGGAATTCCATGCTTAAAAATGCTATTATTAGCTGTTTTTAAAAATCGAGCGTTTTTGCTCCCAGAAGAAGAAAACGCGTGATGCCGCGGTCAGAAAAAAAGCTGCCCAGGACCAAAAATATTTTTTTGACTCAAATGTAACAATGGATGCTAGAATGTGATTCGGGGTGGAATTCCATGCTTAAAAATGTTATTATTAGCTGTTTTTAAAAATTGAGTGTTTTTGCTCCCAGAAGAAGAAAACGCGTGATGCCGCGGTCAGAAAAAAATCTGCCCAGGAGCAAAAAAATTTTTTTCGACTCAAATGTAACAACGGATGCTAGAATGTGATTCGGGGTGGAATTCCATGCTTAAAAATGTTATTATTAGCTGTTTTTAAAAATCGAGTGTTTTTGCTCCCAGAAGAAGAAAACGCGTGATGCCGCGGTCAGAAAAAAAGCTGCCCAGGACCAAAAATATTTTCTTGACTCAAATGTAACAACGGATGCTAGAATGTGATTCGGGGTGGAATTCCATGCTTAAAAATGTTATTATTAGCTGTTTTTAAAAATCGAGTGTTTTTGCTCCCAGAAGAAGAAAACGCGTGATGCCGCGGTCAGAAAAAAAGCTGCCCAGGACCAAAATTTTTTTTTTGACTCAAATGTAACAACGGATGCTAGATTGTGATTCGGGGTGGAATTCCATGCTTAAAAATGTTATTATTAGCTATTTTTAAAAATCGAGTGTTTTTGCTCCCAGAAGAAGAAAACGCGTGATGCCGCGGTCAGAAAAAAATCTGCCCAGGAGCAAAAAAATTTTTTTCGACTCAAATGTAACAACGGATGCTAGAATGTGATTCGGGGTGGAATTCCATGCTTAAAAATGTTATTATTAGCTGTTTTTAAAAATCGAGTGTTTTTGCTCCCAGAAGAAGAAAACGCGTGATGCCGCGGTCAGAAAAAATGCTGCCCAGGACCACAAATATTTTTTTGACTCAAATGTAAGAATGGATGCTAGAATGTGATTCGGGGTGGAATTCCATGCTTAAAAATGCTATTATTAGCTGTTTTTAAAAATCGAGCGTTTTTGCTCCCAGAAGAAGAAAACGCGTGATGCCGCGGTCAGAAAAAAAGCTGCCCAGGACCAAAAATATTTCTTTGACTCAAATGTAACAATGGATGCTAGAATGTGATTCGGGGTGGAATTCCATGCTTAAAAATGTTATTATTAGCTGTTTTTAAAAATCGAGTGTTTTTGC
Source organism: Pituophis catenifer annectens (assembly GCF_029215685.1). Classification (NCBI taxonomy): domain Eukaryota; kingdom Metazoa; phylum Chordata; class Lepidosauria; order Squamata; family Colubridae; genus Pituophis; species Pituophis catenifer. The sequence continues at coordinate 20,420 of NW_027257133.1, forward strand.
TCCCAGAAGAAGAAAACGCGTGATGCCGCGGTCAGAAAAAAATCTGCCCAGGAGCAAAAAATTTTTTTTCGACTCAAATGTAACAATGGATGCTAGAATGTGATTCGGGGTGGAATTCCATGCTTAAAAATGTTATTATTAGCTATTTTTAAAAATCGAGTGTTTTTGCTCCCAGAAGAAGAAACGCGTGATGCCGTGGTCAGAAAAAAAGCTGCCCAGGACCAAAAATATTTTTTTGACTCAAATGTAACAATGGATGCTAGAATGTGATTCGGGGTGGAATTCCATGCTTAAAAATGTTATTATTAGCTGTTTTTAAAAATCGAGTGTTTTTGCTCCCAGAAGAAGAAAACGCGTGATGCCGCGGTCAGAAAAAAAGCTGCCCAGGACGAAAAATATTTTATTGACTCAAATGTAACAATGGATGCTAGAATGTGATTCGGGGTGGAATTCCATGCTTAAAAATGTTATTATTAGCTGTTTTTAAAAATCGAGTGTTTTTGCTCCCAGAAGAAGAAAACGCGTGATGCCGCGGTCAGAAAAAAATCTGCCCAGGAGCAAAAAATTTTTTTTCGACTCAAATGTAACAACGGATGCTAGAATGTGATTCGGGGTGGAATTCCATGCTTAAAAATGTTATTATTAGCTGTTTTTAAAAATCGAGTGTTTTTGCTCCCAGAAGAAGAAAACGCGTGATGCCGCAGTCAGAAAAACAGCTGCCCAGGACCAAAAATATTTTTTTGACTCAAATGTAACAATGGATGCTAGAATGTGATTCGGGGTGGAATTCCATGCTTAAAAATGTTATTATTAGCTGTTTTTAAAAATCGAGTGTTTTTGCTCCCAGAAGAAGAAAACGCGTGATGCCGCGGTCAGAAAAAAAGCTGCCCAGGACCAAAAATATATTTTTGACTCAAATGTAACAATGGATGCTAGAATGTGATTCGGGGTGGAATTCCATGCTTAAAAATGTTATTATTAGCTGTTTTTAAAAATCGAGTGTTTTTGCTCCCAGAAGAAGAAAACGCGTGATGCCGCGGTCAGAAAAAAAGCTGCCCAGGACCAAAATTTTTTTTTGACTCAAATGTAACAACGGATGCTAGAATGTGATTCGGGGTGGAATTCCATGCTTAAAAATGTTATTATTAGCTGTTTTTAAAAATCGAGTGTTTTTGCTCCCAGAAGAAGAAAATGCGTGATGCCGCGGTCAGAAAAAAATCTGCCCAGGAGCAAAAAATTTTTTTTCGACTCAAATGTAACAACGGATGCTAGAATGTGATTCGGGGTGGAATTCCATGCTTAAAAATGTTATTATTAGCTGTTTTTAAAAATCGAGTGTTTTTGCTCCCAGAAGAAGAAAACGCGTGATGCCGCGGTCAGAAAAAAATCTGCCCAGGAGCAAAAAAATTTTTTTCGACTCAAATGTAACAACGGATGCTAGAATGTCATTCGGGGTGGAATTCCATGCTTAAAAATGTTATTATTAGCTGTTTTTAAAAATCGAGTGTTTTTGCTCCCAGAAGAAGAAAACGCGTGATGCCGCGGTCAGAAAAAAAGCTGCCCAGGACCAAAAATATTTTTTTGACTCAAATGTAACAATGGATGCTAGAATGTGATTCGAGGTGGAATTCCATGCTTAAAAATGTTATTATTAGCTGTTTTTAAAAATCGAGTGTTTTTGCTCCCAGAAGAAGAAAACGCGTGATGCCGCGGTCAGAAAAAAAGCTGCCCAGGAGCAAAAAAATTTTTTTTTACTCAAATGTAACAACGGATGCTAGAATGTGATTTCGGGGTGGAATTCCATGCTTAAAAATGTTATTATTAGCTGTTTTTAAAAATCGAGTGTTTTTGCTCCCAGAAGAAGAAAACGCGTGATGCCGCGGTCAGAAAAAAAGCTGCCCAGGACCAAAAATATTTTTTGACTCAAATGTAACAATGGATGCTAGAATGTGATTCGGGGTGGAATTCCATGCTTAAAAATGTTATTATTAGCTGCTTTTAAAAATCGAGTGTTTTTGCTCCCAGAAGAAGAAAACGCGTGATGCCGTGGTCAGAAAAAAAGCTGCCCAGGACCAAAAATATTTTTTTGACTCAAATGTAACAATGGATGCTAGAATGTGATTCGGGGTGGAATTCCATGCTTAAAAATGTTATTATTAGCTGTTTTTAAAAATCGAGTGTTTTTGCTCCCAGAAGAAGAAAACGCGTGATGCCGCGGTCAGAAAAAAAGCTGCCCAGGACCAAAAATATTTTTTTGACTCAAATGTAACAATGGATGCTAGAATGTGATTCGGGGTGGAATTCCATGCTTAAAAATGTTATTATTAGCTGTTTTTAAAAATCGAGTGTTTTTGCTCCCAGAAGAAGAAAACGCGTGATGCCGCGGTCAAAAAAAAATCTGCCCAGGAGCAAAAAAATTTTTTTCGACTCAAATGTAACAACGGATGCTAGAATGTGATTCGGGGTGGAATTCCATGCTTAAAAATGTTATTATTAGCTGTTTTTAAAAATCGAGTGTTTTTGCTCCCAGAAGAAGAAAACGCGTGATGCCGCGGTCAGAAAAAAAGCTGCCCAGGACCAAAAATATTTTTTTGACTCAAATGTAACAATGGATGCTAGAATGTGATTCGGGGTGGAATTCCATGCTTAAAAATGTTATTATTAGCTGTTTTTAAAAATCGAGTGTTTTTGCTCCCAGAAGAAGAAAACGAGTGATGCCGCGGTCAGAAAAAAATCTGCCCAGGAGCAAAAAAATTTTTTTCGACTCAAATGTAACAACGGACGCTAGAATGTGATTCGGGGTGGAATTCCATGCTTAAAAATGTTATTAGCTGTTTTTAAAAATCGAGTGTTTTTGCTCCCAGAAGAAGAAAACGCGTGATGCCGCGGTCAGAAAAAAAGCTGCCCAGGACCAAAAATATTTTTTTGACTCAAATGTAACAATGGATGCTAGAATGTGATTCGGGGTGGAATTCCATGCTTAAAAATGTTATTATTAGCTGTTTTTAAAAATCGAGTGTTTTTGCTCCCAGAAGAAGAAAACGCGTGATGCCGCGGTCAGAAAAAAAGCTGCCCAGGACCAAAAATTTTTTTTTGACTCAAATGTAACAACGGATGCTAGAATCTGATTCGGGGTGGAATTCCATGCTTAAAAATATTATTATTAGCTATTTTTAAAAATCGAGTGTTTTTGCTCCCAGAAGAAGAAAACGCGTGATGCCGCGGTCAGAAAAAAATCTGCCCAGGACCAAAAATATTTTTTTGACTTAAATGTAACAATGGATGCTAGAATGTGATTCGGGGTGGAATTCCATGCTTAAAAATGTTATTATTAGCTGTTTTTAAAAATCGAGTGTTTTTGCTCGCAGAAGAAGAAAACGCGTGATGCCGCGGTCAGAAAAAAAGCTGCCCAGGACCAAAAATATTTTTTTGACTCAAATGTAACAATGGATGCTAGAATGTGATTCGGGGTGGAATTCCATGCTTAAAAATGTTATTATTAGCTGTTTTTAAAAATCGAGTGTTTTTGCTCCCAGAAGAAGAAAACGCGTGATGCCGCGGTCAGAAAAAAAGCTGCCCAGGAGCAAAAAAATTTTTTTTTACTCAAATGTAACAACGGATGCTAGAATGTGATTTCGGGGTGGAATTCCATGCTTAAAAATGTTATTATTAGCTGTTTTTAAAAATCGAGTGTTTTTGCTCCCAGAAGAAGAAAACGCGTGATGCCGCGGTCAGAAAAAAAGCTGCCCAGGACCAAAAATATTTTTTGACTCAAATGTAACAATGGATGCTAGAATGTGATTCGGGGTGGAATTCCATGCTTAAAAATGTTATTATTAGCTGCTTTTAAAAATCGAGTGTTTTTGCTCCCAGAAGAAGAAAACGCGTGATGCCGTGGTCAGAAAAAAAGCTGCCCAGGACCAAAAATATTTTTTTGACTCAAATGTAACAATGGATGCTAGAATGTGATTCGGGGTGGAATTCCATGCTTAAAAATGTTATTATTAGCTGTTTTTAAAAATCGAGTGTTTTTGCTCCCAGAAGAAGAAAACGCGTGATGCCGCGGTCAGAAAAAAAGCTGCCCAGGACCAAAAATATTTTTTTGACTCAAATGTAACAATGGATGCTAGAATGTGATTCGGGGTGGAATTCCATGCTTAAAAATGTTATTATTAGCTGTTTTTAAAAATCGAGTGTTTTTGCTCCCAGAAGAAGAAAACGCGTGATGCCGCGGTCAAAAAAAAATCTGCCCAGGAGCAAAAAAATTTTTTTCGACTCAAATGTAACAACGGATGCTAGAATGTGATTCGGGGTGGAATTCCATGCTTAAAAATGTTATTATTAACTGTTTTTAAAAATCGAGTGTTTTTGCTCCCAGAAGAAGAAAACGCGTGATGCCGCGGTCAGAAAAAAAGCTGCCCAGGACCAAAAATATTTTTTTGACTCAAATGTAACAATGGATGCTAGAATGTGATTCGGGGTGGAATTCCATGCTTAAAAATGTTATTATTAGCTGTTTTTAAAAATCGAGTGTTTTTGCTCCCAGAAGAAGAAAACGAGTGATGCCGCGGTCAGAAAAAAATCTGCCCAGGAGCAAAAAAATTTTTTTCGACTCAAATGTAACAACGGACGCTAGAATGTGATTCGGGGTGGAATTCCATGCTTAAAAATGTTATTAGCTGTTTTTAAAAATCGAGTGTTTTTGCTCCCAGAAGAAGAAAACGCGTGATGCCGCGGTCAGAAAAAAAGCTGCCCAGGACCAAAAATATTTTTTTGACTCAAATGTAACAATGGATGCTAGAATGTGATTCGGGGTGGAATTCCATGCTTAAAAATGTTATTATTAGCTGTTTTTAAAAATCGAGTGTTTTTGCTCCCAGAAGAAGAAAACGCGTGATGCCGCGGTCAGAAAAAAAGCTGCCCAGGACCAAAAATTTTTTTTTGACTCAAATGTAACAACGGATGCTAGAATCTGATTCGGGGTGGAATTCCATGCTTAAAAATATTATTATTAGCTATTTTTAAAAATCGAGTGTTTTTGCTCCCAGAAGAAGAAAACGCGTGATGCCGCGGTCAGAAAAAAATCTGCCCAGGACCAAAAATATTTTTTTGACTTAAATGTAACAATGGATGCTAGAATGTGATTCGGGGTGGAATTCCATGCTTAAAAATGTTATTATTAGCTGTTTTTAAAAATCGAGTGTTTTTGCTCGCAGAAGAAGAAAACGCGTGATGCCGCGGTCAGAAAAAAAGCTGCCCAGGACCAAAAATATTTTTTTGACTCAAATGTAACAATGGATGCTAGAATGTGATTCGGGGTGGAATTCCATGCTTAAAAATGTTATTATTAGCTGTTTTTAAAAATCGAGTGTTTTTGCTCCCAGAAGAAGAAAACGCGTGATGCCGCGGTCAGAAAAAAAGCTGCCCAGGACCAAAAATATTTTTTTGACTCAAATGTAAGAATGGATGCTAGAATGTGATTCGGGGTGGAATTCCATGCTTAAAAATGCTATTATTAGCTGTTTTTAAAAATCGAGCGTTTTTGCTCCCAGAAGAAGAAAACGCGTGATGGCGCGGTCAGAAAAAAAGCTGCCCAGGACCAAAAATATTTTTTTGACTCAAATGTAACAATGGATGCTAGAATGTGATTCGGGGTGGAATTCCATGCTTAAAAATGTTATTATTAGCTGTTTTTAAAAATTGAGTGTTTTTGCTCCCAGAAGAAGAAAACGCGTGATGCCGCGGTCAGAAAAAAATCTGCCCAGGAGCAAAAAAATTTTTTTCGACTCAAATGTAACAACGGATGCTAGAATGTGATTCGGGGTGGAATTCCATGCTTAAAAATGTTATTATTAGCTGTTTTTAAAAATCGAGTGTTTTTGCTCCCAGAAGAAGAAAACGCGTGATGCCGCGGTCAGAAAAAAAGCTGCCCAGGACCAAAAATATTTTTTTGACTCAAATGTAACAATGGATGCTAGAATGTGATTCGGGGTGGAATTCCATGCTTAAAAATGTTATTATTAGCTATTTTTAAAAATCGAGTGTTTTTGCTCCCAGAAGAAGAAAACGCGTGATGCCGCGGTCAGAAAAAAATCTGCCCAGGAGCAAAAAAATTTTTTTGACTTAAATGTAACAACGGATGCTAGAATGTGATTCGGGGTGGAATTCCATGCTTAAAAATGTTATTATTAGCTGTTTTTAAAAATCGAGTGTTTTTGCTCCCAGAAGAAGAAAACGCGTGATGCCGCGGTCAGAAAAAAAGCTGCCCAGGACCAAAAATATTTTTTTGACTCAAATGTAACAATGGATGCTAGAATGTGATTCGGGGTGGAATTCCATGCTTAAAAATGTTATTATTAGCTGTTTTTAAAAATCGAGTGTTTTTGCTCCCAGAAGAAGAAAACGCGTGATGCCGCGGTCAGAAAAAAAGCTGCCCAGGACCAAAAATTTTTTTTTGACTCAAATGTAACAACGGATGCTAGAATCTGATTCGGGGTGGAATTCCATGCTTAAAAATATTATTATTAGCTATTTTTAAAAATCGAGTGTTTTTGCTCCCAGAAGAAGAAAACGCGTGATGCCGCGGTCAGAAAAAAATCTGCCCAGGACCAAAAATATTTTTTTGACTTAAATGTAACAATGGATGCTAGAATGTGATTCGGGGTGGAATTCCATGCTTAAAAATGTTATTATTAGCTGTTTTTAAAAATCGAGTGTTTTTGCTCGCAGAAGAAGAAAACGCGTGATGCCGCGGTCAGAAAAAAAGCTGCCCAGGACCAAAAATATTTTTTTGACTCAAATGTAACAATGGATGCTAGAATGTGATTCGGGGTGGAATTCCATGCTTAAAAATGTTATTATTAGCTGTTTTTAAAAATCGAGTGTTTTTGCTCCCAGAAGAAGAAAACGCGTGATGCCGCGGTCAGAAAAAAAGCTGCCCAGGACCAAAAATATTTTTTTGACTCAAATGTAACAATGGATGCTAGAAGGTGATTCGGGGTGGAATTCCATGCTTAAAAATGTTATTATTAGCTGTTTTTAAAAATTGAGTGTTTTTGCTCCCAGAAGAAGAAAACGCGTGATGCCGCGGTCAGAAAAAAATCTGCCCAGGAGCAAAAAAATTTTTTTCGACTCAAATGTAACAACGGATGCTAGAATGTGATTCGGGGTGGAATTCCATGCTTAAAAATGTTATTATTAGCTGTTTTTAAAAATCGAGTGTTTTTGCTCCCAGAAGAAGAAAACGCGTGATGCCGCGGTCAGAAAAAAAGCTGCCCAGGACCAAAAATATTTTTTTGACTCAAATGTAACAATGGATGCTAGAATGTGATTCGGGGTGGAATTCCATGCTTAAAAATGTTATTATTAGCTGTTTTTAAAAATCGAGTGTTTTTGCTCCCAGAAGAAGAAAACGCGTGATGCCGCGGTCAGAAAAAAAGCTGCCCAGGACCAAAATTTTTTTTTTGACTCAAATGTAACAACGGATGCTAGATTGTGATTCGGGGTGGAATTCCATGCTTAAAAATGTTATTATTAGCTATTTTTAAAAATCGAGTGTTTTTGCTCCCAGAAGAAGAAAACGCGTGATGCCGCGGTCAGAAAAAAATCTGCCCAGGAGCAAAAAAATTTTTTTGACTTAAATGTAACAACGGATGCTAGAATGTGATTCGGGGTGGAATTCCATGCTTAAAAATGTTATTATTAGCTGTTTTTAAAAATCGAGTGTTTTTGCTCCCAGAAGAAGAAAACGCGTGATGCCGCGGTCAGAAAAAAAGCTGCCCAGGACCACAAATATTTTTTTGACTCAAATGTAAGAATGGATGCTAGAATGTGATTCGGGGTGGAATTCCATGCTTAAAAATGCTATTATTAGCTGTTTTTAAAAATCGAGCGTTTTTGCTCCCAGAAGAAGAAAACGCGTGATGCCGCGGTCAGAAAAAAAGCTGCCCAGGACCAAAAATATTTCTTTGACTCAAATGTAACAATGGATGCTAGAATGTGATTCGGGGTGGAATTCCATGCTTAAAAATGTTATTATTAGCTGTTTTTAAAAATCGAGTGTTTTTTCTCCCAGAAGAAGAAAATGCGTGATGCCGCGGTCAGAAAAAAATCTGCGCAGGAGCAAAAAAATTTTTTTCGACTCAAATGTAACAACGGATGCTAGAATGTCATTCGGGGTGGAATTCCATGCTTAAAAATGTTATTATTAGCTGTTTTTAAAAATCGAGTGTTTTTGCTCCCAGAAGAAGAAAACGCGTGATGCCGTGGTCAGAAAAAAAGCTGCCCAGGACCAAAAATATTTTTTTGACTCAAATGTAACAACGGATGCTAGAATGTGATTCGGGGTGGAATTCCATGCTTAAAAATGTTATTATTAGCTGTTTTTAAAAATCGAGTGTTTTTGCTCCCAGAAGAAAAAAACGCGTGATGCCGCGGTCAGAAAAAAATCTGCCCAGGAGCAAAAAAATTTTTTTCGACTCAAATGTAACAACGGATGCTAGAATGTGATTCGGGGTGGAATTCCATGCTTAAAAATGCTATTATTAGCTGTTTTTAAAAATAGAGCGTTTTTGCTCCCAGAAGAAGAAAACGCGTGATGCCGCGGTCAGAAAAAAAGCTGCCCAGGACCAAAAATTTTTTTTTGACTCAAATGTAACAACGGATGCTAGAATGTGATTCGGGGTGGAATTCCATGCTTAAAAATGTTATTATTAGCTGTTTTTAAAAATCGAGTGTTTTTTCTCCCAGAAGAAGAAAATGCGTGATGCCGCGGTCAGAAAAAAATCTGCCCAGGAGCAAAAAATTTTTTTTCGACTCAAATGTAACAACGGATGCTAGAATGTCATTCGGGGTGGAATTCCATGCTTAAAAATGTTATTATTAGCTGTTTTTAAAAATCGAGTGTTTTTGCTCCCAGAAGAAGAAAACGCGTGATGCCGTGGTCAGAAAAAAAGCTGCCCAGGACCAAAAATATTTTTTTGACTCAAATGTAACAACGGATGCTAGAATGTGATTCGGGGTGGAATTCCATGCTTAAAAATGTTATTATTAGCTGTTTTTAAAAATCGAGTGTTTTTGCTCCCAGAAGAAAAAAACGCGTGATGCCGCGGTCAGAAAAAATCTGCCCAGGAGCAAAAAAATTTTTTTCGACTCAAATGTAACAACGGATGCTAGAATGTGATTCGGGGTGGAATTCCATGCTTAAAAATGTTATTATTAGCTGTTTTTAAAAATCGAGTGTTTTTGCTCCCAGAAGAAGAAAACGCGTGATGCCGCGGTCAGAAAAAAAGCTGCCCAGGACCAAAAATATTTTTTTGACTCAAATGTAACAATGGATGCTAGAATGTCATTCGGGGTGGAATTCCATGCTTAAAAATGTTATTATTAGCTATTTTTAAAAATCGAGTGTTTTTGCTCCCAGAAGAAGAAAACGCGTGATGCCGCGGTCAGAAAAAAATCTGCCCAGGAGCAAAAAAATTTTTTTCGACTCAAATGTAACAACGGATGCTAGAATGTGATTCGGGGTGGAATTCGATGCTTAAAAATGTTATTATTAGCTGTTTTTAAAAATCGAGTGTTTTTGCTCCCAGAAGAAGAAAACGCGTGATGCCGCGGTCAGAAAAAAAGCTGCCCAGGACCAAAAATATTTTTTTGACTCAAATGTAACAATGGATGCTAGAATGTGATTCGGGGTGGAATTCCATGCTTAAAAATGTTATTATTAGCTGTTTTTAAAAATCGAGTGTTTTTGCTCCCAGAAGAAGAAAACGCGTGATGCCGCGGTCAGAAAAAAAGCTGCCCAGGACCAAAAAATTTTTTTTGACTCAAATGTAACAACGGATGCTAGAATCTGATTCGGGGTGGAATTCCATGCTTAAAAATATTATTATTAGCTATTTTTAAAAATCGAGTGTTTTTGCTCCCAGAAGAAGAAAACGCGTGATGCCGCGGTCAGAAAAAAAGCTGCCCAGGACCAAAAATATTTCTTTGACTCAAATGTAACAATGGATGCTAGAATGTGATTCGGGGTGGAATTCCATGCTTAAAAATGTTATTATTAGCTGTTTTTAAAAATCGAGTGTTTTTGCTCCCAGAAGAAGAAAACGCGTGATGCCGCGGTCAGAAAAAAAGCTGCCCAGGACCAAAAATATTTTATTGACTCAAATGTAACAATGGATGCTAGAATGTGATTCGGGGTGGAATTCCATGCTTAAAAATGTTATTATTAGCTGTTTTTAAAAATCGAGTGTTTTTGCTCCCAGAAGAAGAAAACGCGTGATGCCGCGGTCAGAAAAAAATCTGCCCAGGAGCAAAAAATTTTTTTTCGACTCAAATGTAACAACGGATGCTAGAATGTGATTCGGGGTGGAATTCCATGCTTAAAAATGTTATTATTAGCTGTTTTTAAAAATCGAGTGTTTTTGCTCCCAGAAGAAGAAAACGCGTGATGCCGCGGTCAGAAAAAAAGCTGCCCAGGACCAAAATTTTTTTTTGACTCAAATGTAACAACGGATGCTAGAATGTGATTCGGGGTGGAATTCCATGCTTAAAAATGTTATTATTAGCTGTTTTTAAAAATCGAGTGTTTTTGCTCCCAGAAGAAGAAAATGCGTGATGCCGCGGTCAGAAAAAAATCTGCCCAGGAGCAAAAAATTTTTTTTCGACTCAAATGTAACAACGGATGCTAGAATGTCATTCGGGGTGGAATTCCATGCTTAAAAATGTTATTATTAGCTGTTTTTAAAAATCGAGTGTTTTTGCTCCCAGAAGAAGAAAACGCGTGATGCCGTGGTCAGAAAAAAAGCTGCCCAGGACCAAAAATATTTTTTTGACTCAAATGTAACAATGGATGCTAGAATGTGATTCGGGGTGGAATTCCATGCTTAAAAATGTTATTATTAGCTGTTTTTAAAAATCGAGTGTTTTTGCTCCCAGAAGAAGAAAACGCGTGATGCCGTGGTCAGAAAAAAAGCTGCCCAGGACCAAAAATTTTTTTTTGACTCAAATGTAACAACGGATGCTAGAATCTGATTCAGGGTGGAATTCCATGCTTAAAAATATTATTATTAGCTATTTTTAAAAATCGAGTGTTTTTGCTCCCAGAAGAAGAAAACGCGTGATGCCGCGGTCAGAAACAAAGCTGCCCAGGACCAAAAATATTTCTTTGACTCAAATGTAACAATGGATGCTAGAATGTGATTCGGGGTGGAATTCCATGCTTAAAAATGTTATTATTAGCTGTTTTTAAAAATCGAGTGTTTTTGCTCCCAGAAGAAGAAAACGCGTGATGCCGCGGTCAGAAAAAAAGCTGCCCCGGACCAAAAATATTTTTTTCACTCAAATGTAACAATGGATGCTAGAATGTGATTCGGGGTGGAATTCCATGCTTAAAAATGTTATTATTAGCTGTTTTTAAAAATCGAGTGTTTTTGCTCCCAGAAGAAGAAAACGCGTGATGCCGCGGTCAGAAAAAAATCTGCCCAGGAGCAAAAAAATTTTTTTCGACTCAAATGTAACAACGGATGCTAGAATGTGATTCGGGGTGGAATTCCATGCTTAAAAATGTTATTATTAGCTGTTTTTAAAAATCGAGTGTTTTTGCTCCCAGAAGAAGAAAACGCGTGATGCCGCGGTCAGAAAAAAATCTGCCCAGGAGCAAAAAAATTTTTTTCGACTCAAATGTAACAACGGATGCTAGAATGTGATTCGGGGTGGAATTCCATGCTTAAAAATGTTATTATTAGCTGTTTTTAAAAATCGAGTGTTTTTGCTCCCAGAAGAAGAAAACGCGTGATGCCGCGGTCAGAAAAAAAGCTGCCCAGGACCAAAAATATTTTTTTGACTCAAATGTAACAATGGATGCTAGAATGTGATTCGGGGTGGAATTCCATGCTTAAAAATGTTATTATTAGCTGTTTTTAAAAATCGAGTGTTTTTGCTCCCAGAAGAAGAAAACGCGTGATGCCGCGGTCAGAAACAAAGCTGCCCAGGACCAAAAATATTTTTTTGACTCAAATGTAACAATGGATGCTAGAATGTGATTCGGGGTGGAATTCCATGCTTAAAAATGTTATTATTAGCTGTTTTTAAAAATCGAGTGTTTTTGCTCCCAGAAGAAGAAAACGCGTGATGCCGCGGTCAGAAAAAAATCTGCCCAGGAGCAAAAAAATTTTTTTCGACTCAAATGTAACAACGGATGCTAGAATGTGATTCGGGGTGGAATTCCATGCTTAAAAATGTTATTATTAGCTGTTTTTAAAAATCGAGTGTTTTTGCTCCCAGAAGAAGAAAACGCGTGATGCCGCGGTCAGAAAAAAAGCTGCCCAGGACCAAAAATATTTTTTTGACTCAAATGTAACAATGGATGCTAGAATGTGATTCGGGGTGGAATTCCATGCTTAAAAATGTTATTATTAGCTGTTTTTAAAAATCGAGTGTTTTTGCTCCCAGAAGAAGAAAACGCGTGATGCCGCGGTCAGAAAAAAAGATGCCCAGGACCAAAATTTTTTTTTTGACTCAAATGTAACAACGGATGCTAGAATGTGATTCGGGGTGGAATTCCATGCTTAAAAATGTTATTATTAGCTGTTTTTAAAAATCGAGTGTTTTTGCTCCCAGAAGAAGAAAACGCGTGATGCCGCGGTCAGAAACAAAGCTGCCCAGGACCAAAAATATTTTTTTGACTCAAATGTAACAATGGATGCTAGAATGTGATTCGGGGTGGAATTCCATGCTTAAAAATGTTATTATTAGCTGTTTTTAAAAATCGAGTGTTTTTGCTCCCAGAAGAAGAAAACGCGTGATGCCGTGGTCAGAAAAAAATCTGCCCAGGAGCAAAAAAAATTTTTTCGACTCAAATGTAACAACGGATGCTAGAATGTGATTCGGGGTGGAATTCCATGCTTAAAAATGTTATTATTAGCTGTTTTTAAAAATCGAGTGTTTTTGCTCCCAGAAGAAGAAAACGCGTGATGCCGCGGTCAGAAAAAAAGCTGCCCAGGACCAAAAATATTTTTTTGTCTCAAATGTAACAATGGATGCTAGAATGTGATTCGGGGTGGAATTCCATGCTTAAAAATGTTATTATTAGCTGTTTTTAAAAATCGAGTGTTTTTGCTCCCAGAAGAAGAAAACGCGTGATGCCGCGGTCAGAAAAAAAGCTGCCCAGGACCAAAATTTTTTTTTTGACTCAAATGTAACAACGGATGCTAGAATGTGATTCGGGGTGGAATTCCATGCTTAAAAATGTTATTATTAGCTATTTTTAAAAATCGAGTGTTTTTGCTCCCAGAAGAAGAAAACGCGTGATGCCGCGGTCAGAAAAAAATCTGCCCAGGAGCAAAAAATTTTTTTTGACTTAAATGTAACAACGGATGCTAGAATGTGATTCGGGGTGGAATTCCATGCTTAAAAATGTTATTATTAGCTGTTTTTAAAAATCGAGTGTTTTTGCTCCCAGAAGAAGAAAACGCGTGATGCCGCGGTCAGAAAAAAAGCTGCCCAGGACCAAAAATATTTTTTTGACTCAAATGTAACAATGGATGCTAGAATGTGATTCGGGGTGGAATTCCATGCTTAAAAATGTTATTATTAGCTGTTTTTAAAAATCGAGTGTTTTTGCTCCCAGAAGAAGAAAACGCGTGATGCCGCGGTCAGAAAAAAATATGCCCAGGAGCAAAAAAAAATTTTTCGACTCAAATGTAACAACGGATGCTAGAATGTGATTCGGGGTGGAATTCCATGCTTAAAAATGTTATTATTAGCTGTTTTTAAAAATCGAGTGTTTTTGCTCCCAGAAGAAGAAAACGCGTGATGCCGCGGTCAGAAAAAAATCTGCCCAGGAGCAAAAAAATTTTTTTGACTTAAATGTAACAACGGATGCTAGAATGTGATTCGGGGTGGAATTCCATGCTTAAAAATGTTATTATTAGCTGTTTTTAAAAATCGAGTGTTTTTGCTCCCAGAAGAAGAAAACGCGTGATGCCGCGGTCAGAAACAAAGCTGCCCAGGACCAAAATTATTTTTTTGACTCAAATGTAACAATGGATGCTAGAATGTGATTCGGGGTGGAATTCCATGCTTAAAAATGTTATTATTAGCTGTTTTTAAAAATCGAGTGTTTTTGCTCCCAGAAGAAGAAAACGCGTGATGCCGCGGTCAGAAAAAAATCTGCCCAGGAGCAAAAAAAATTTTTTCGACTCAAATGTAACAACGGATGCTAGAATGTGATTCGGGGTGGAATTCCATGCTTAAAAATGTTATTATTAGCTGTTTTTAAAAATCGAGTGTTTTTGCTCCCAGAAGAAGAAAACGCGTGATGCCGCGGTCAGAAACAAAGCTGCCCAGGACCAAAAATATTTTTTTGACTCAAATGTAACAATGGATGCTAGAATGTGATTCGGGGTGGAATTCCATGCTTAAAAATGTTATTATTAGCTGTTTTTAAAAATCGAGTGTTTTTGCTCCCAGAAGAAGAAAACGCGTGATGCCGCGGTCAGAAAAAAATCTGCCCAGGAGCAAAAAAAATTTTTTCGACTCAAATGTAACAACGGATGCTAGAATGTGATTCGGGGTGGAATTCCATGCTTAAAAATGTTATTATTAGCTGTTTTTAAAAATCGAGTGTTTTTGCTCCCAGAAGAAGAAAACGCGTGATGCCGCGGTCAGAAAAAAAGCTGCCCAGGACCAAAAATATTTTTTTGACTCAAATGTAACAATGGATGCTAGAATGTGATTCGGGGTGGAATTCCATGCTTAAAAATGTTATTATTAGCTGTTTTTAAAAATCGAGTGTTTTTGCTCCCAGAAGAAGAAAACGCGTGATGCCGCGGTCAGAAAAAAATCTGCCCAGGAGCAAAAAAAAATTTTTTCGACTCAAATGTAACAACGGATGCTAGAATGTGATTCGGGGTGGAATTCCATGCTTAAAAATGTTATTATTAGCTGTTTTTAAAAATTGAGTGTTTTTGCTCCCAGAAGAAGAAAACGCGTGATGCCGCGGTCAGAAAAAAAGCTGCCCAGGACCAAAAATATTTCTTTGACTCAAATGTAACAATGGATGCTAGAATGTGATTCGGGGTGGAATTCCATGCTTAAAAATGTTATTATTAGCTGTTTTTAAAAATCGAGTGTTTTTGCTCCCAGAAGAAGAAAACGCGTGATGCCGCGGTCAGAAAAAAAGCTGCCCCGGACCAAAAATATTTTTTTCACTCAAATGTAACAATGGATGCTAGAATGTGATTCGGGGTGGAATTCCATGCTTAAAAATGTATTATTAGCTGTTTTTAAAAATCGAGTGTTTTTGCTCCCAGAAGAAGAAAACGCGTGATGCCGCGGTCAGAAAAAAAATCTGCCCAGGAGCAAAAAAATTTTTTTCGACTCAAATGTAACAACGGATGCTAGAATGTGATTCGGGGTGGAATTCCATGCTTAAAAATGTTATTATTAGCTGTTTTTAAAAATCGAGTGTTTTTGCTCCCAGAAGAAGAAAACGCGTGATGCCGCGGTCAGAAAAAAATCTGCCCAGGAGCAAAAAAATTTTTTTCGACTCAAATGTAACAACGGATGCTAGAATGTGATTCGGGGTGGAATTCCATGCTTAAAAATGTTATTATTAGCTGTTTTTAAAAATCGAGTGTTTTTGCTCCCAGAAGAAGAAAACGCGTGATGCCGCGGTCAGAAAAAAAGCTGCCCAGGACCAAAAATATTTTTTTGACTCAAATGTAACAATGGATGCTAGAATGTGATTCGGGGTGGAATTCCATGCTTAAAAATGTTATTATTAGCTGTTTTTAAAAATCGAGTGTTTTTGCTCCCAGAAGAAGAAAACGCGTGATGCCGCGGTCAGAAACAAAGCTGCCCAGGACGAAAAATATTTTTTTGACTCAAATGAAACAATGGATGCTAGAATGTGATTCGGGGTGGAATTCCATGCTTAAAAATGTTATTATTAGCTGTTTTTAAAAATCGAGTGTTTTTGCTCCCAGAAGAAGAAAACGCGTGATGCCGCGGTCAGAAAAAAATCTGCCCAGGAGCAAAAAATTTTTTTCGACTCAAATGTAACAACGGATGCTAGAATGTGATTCGGGGTGGAATTCCATGCTTAAAAATGTTATTATTAGCTGTTTTTAAAAATCGAGTGTTTTTGCTCCCAGAAGAAGAAAACGCGTGATGCCGCGGTCAGAAAAAAAGCTGCCCAGGACCAAAAATATTTTTTTGACTCAAATGTAACAATGGATGCTAGAATGTGATTCGGGGTGGAATTCCATGCTTAAAAATGTTATTATTAGCTGTTTTTAAAAATCGAGTGTTTTTGCTCCCAGAAGAAGAAAACGCGTGATGCCGCGGTCAGAAAAAAAGATGCCCAGGACCAAAATTTTTTTTTTTGACTCAAATGTAACAACGGATGCTAGAATGTGATTCGGGGTGGAATTCCATGCTTAAAAATGTTATTATTAGCTGTTTTTAAAAATCGAGTGTTTTTGCTCCCAGAAGAAGAAAACGCGTGATGCCGCGGTCAGAAACAAAGCTGCCCAGGACCAAAAATATTTTTTTGACTCAAATGTAACAATGGATGCTAGAATGTGATTCGGGGTGGAATTCCATGCTTAAAAATGTTATTATTAGCTGTTTTTAAAAATCGAGTGTTTTTGCTCCCAGAAGAAGAAAACGCGTGATGCCGCGGTCAGAAAAAAATCTGCCCAGGAGCAAAAAAAATTTTTTCGACTCAAATGTAACAACGGATGCTAGAATGTGATTCGGGGTGGAATTCCATGCTTAAAAATGTTATTATTAGCTGTTTTTAAAAATCGAGTGTTTTTGCTCCCAGAAGAAGAAAACGCGTGATGCCGCGGTCAGAAAAAAAGCTGCCCAGGACCAAAAAATATTTTTTTGTCCTCAAATGTAACAATGGATGCTAGAATGTGATTCGGGGTGGAATTCCATGCTTAAAAATGTTATTATTAGCTGTTTTTAAAAATCGAGTGTTTTTGCTCCCAGAAGAAGAAAACGCGTGATGCCGCGGTCAGAAAAAAAGCTGCCCAGGACCAAAATTTTTTTTTTGACTCAAATGTAACAACGGATGCTAGAATGTGATTCGGGGTGGAATTCCATGCTTAAAAATGTTATTATTAGCTATTTTTAAAAATCGAGTGTTTTTGCTCCCAGAAGAAGAAAACGCGTGATGCCGCGGTCAGAAAAAAATCTGCCCAGGAGCAAAAAATTTTTTTTGACTTAAATGTAACAACGGATGCTAGAATGTGATTCGGGGTGGAATTCCATGCTTAAAAATGTTATTATTAGCTGTTTTTAAAAATCGAGTGTTTTTGCTCCCAGAAGAAGAAAACGCGTGATGCCGCGGTCAGAAAAAAAGCTGCCCAGGACCAAAAATATTTTTTTGACTCAAATGTAACAATGGATGCTAGAATGTGATTCGGGGTGGAATTCCATGCTTAAAAATGTTATTATTAGCTGTTTTTAAAATCGAGTGTTTTTGCTCCCAGAAGAAGAAAACGCGTGATGCCGCGGTCAGAAAAAAATATGCCCAGGAGCAAAAAAAAAATTTTTCGACTCAAATGTAACAACGGATGCTAGAATGTGATTCGGGGTGGAATTCCATGCTTAAAAATGTTATTATTAGCTGTTTTTAAAAATCGAGTGTTTTTGCTCCCAGAAGAAGAAAAACGCGTGATGCCGCGGTCAGAAAAAAATCTGCCCAGGAGCAAAAAAAATTTTTTTGACTTAAATGTAACAACGGATGCTAGAATGTGATTCGGGGTGGAATTCCATGCTTAAAAATGTTATTATTAGCTGTTTTTAAAAATCGAGTGTTTTTGCTCCCAGAAGAAGAAAACGCGTGATGCCGCGGTCAGAAACAAAGCTGCCCAGGACCAAAAAATATTTTTTTGACTCAAATGTAACAATGGATGCTAGAATGTGATTCGGGGTGGAATTCCATGCTTAAAAATGTTATTATTAGCTGTTTTTAAAATCGAGTGTTTTTGCTCCCAGAAGAAGAAAACGCGTGATGCCGCGGTCAGAAAAAAATCTGCCCAGGAGGCAAAAAAAATTTTTTCGACTCAAATGTAACAACGGATGCTAGAATGTGATTCGGGGTGGAATTCCATGCTTAAAAATGTTATTTATTAGCTGTTTTTAAAAATCGAGTGTTTTTGCTCCCAGAAGAAGAAAACGCGTGATGCCGCGGTCAGAAACAAAGCTGCCCAGGACCAAAAATATTTTTTTGACTCAAATGTAACAATGGATGCTAGAATGTGATTCGGGGTGGAATTCCATGCTTAAAAATGTTATTATTAGCTGTTTTTAAAAATCGAGTGTTTTTGCTCCCAGAAGAAGAAAACGCGTGATGCCGCGGTCAGAAAAAAATCTGCCCAGGAGCAAAAAAAATTTTTTTCGACTCAAATGTAACAACGGATGCTAGAATGTGATTCGGGGTGGAATTCCATGCTTAAAAATGTTATTATTAGCTGTTTTTAAAATTGAGTGTTTTTGCTCCCAGAAGAAGAAAACGCGTGATGCCGCGGTCAGAAAAAAAGCTGCCCAGGACCAAAAATATTTTTTTGACTCAAATGTAACAATGGATGCTAGAATGTGATTCGGGGTGGAATTCCATGCTTAAAAATGTTATTATTAGCTGTTTTTAAAAATCGAGTGTTTTTTGCTCCCAGAAGAAGAAAACGCGTGATGCCGCGGTCAGAAAAAAAGCTGCCCAGGACCAAAATTTTTTTTTTGACTCAAATGTAACAACGGATGCTAGAATGTGATTCGGGGTGGAATTCCATGCTTAAAAATGTTATTATTAGCTATTTTTAAAATCGAGTGTTTTTGCTCCCCAGAAGAAGAAAACGCGTCATGCCGCGGTCAGAAAAAAAGCTGTCCAGGACCAAAAATATTTTTTTGACTCAAGCGTAACAATGGATGCTAGAATGTGATTCGGGGTGGAATTCCATGCTTAAAAATGTTATTATTAGCTGTTTTTAAAAATCGAGTGTTTTTGCTCCCAGAAGAAGAAAACGCGTGATGCCGCGGTCAGAAAAAAAGCTGCCCAGGACCAAAAAAATTTTTTTGACTCAAATGTAACAACGGATGCTAGAATCTGATTCGGGGTGGAATTCCATGCTTAAAAATATTATTATTAGCTATTTTTAAAAATCGAGTGTTTTTGCTCCCAGAAGAAGAAAACGCGTGATGCCGCGGTCAGAAAAAAAGCTGCCCAGGACCAAAAATATTTCTTTGACTCAAATGTAACAATGGATGCTAGAATGTGATTCGGGGTGGAATTCCATGCTTAAAAATGTTATTATTAGCTGTTTTTAAAATCGAGTGTTTTTTGCTCCCAGAAGAAGAAAACGCGTGATGCCGCGGTCAGAAAAAAAGCTGCCCAGGACCAAAAATATTTTATTGACTCAAATGTAACAATGGATGCTAGAATGTGATTCCGGGGTGGAATTCCATGCTTAAAAATGTTATTATTAGCTGTTTTTAAAAATCGAGTGTTTTTGCTCCCAGAAGAAGAAAACGCGTGATTGCCGCGGTCAGAAAAAAATCTGCCCAGGAGCAAAAAAATTTTTTTTCGACTCAAAATGTAACAACGGATGCTAGAATGTGATTCGGGGTGGAATTCCATGCTTAAAAATGTTATTATTAGCTGTTTTTAAAAATCGAGTGTTTTTGCTCCCAGAAGAAGAAAACGCGTGATGCCGCGGTCAGAAAAAAAAGCTGCCCAGGACCAAAATTTTTTTTTGACTCAAATGTAACAACGGATGCTAGAATGTGATTCGGGGTGGAATTCCATGCTTAAAAATGTTATTATTAGCTGTTTTTAAAATCGAGTGTTTTTGCTCCCAGAAGAAGAAAATGCGTGATGCCGCGGTCAGAAAAAAATCTGCCCAGGAGCAAAAAATTTTTTTTCGACTCAAATGTAACAACGGATGCTAGAATGTCATTCGGGGTGGAATTCCATGCTTAAAAATGTTATTATTAGCTGTTTTTAAAAATCGAGTGTTTTTGCTCCCAGAAGAAGAAAACGCGTGATGCCGTGGTCAGAAAAAAAGCTGCCCAGGACCAAAAATATTTTTTTGACTCAAATGTAACAATGGATGCTAGAATGTGATTCGGGGTGGAATTCCATGCTTAAAAATGTTATTATTAGCTGTTTTAAAAATCGAGTGTTTTTGCTCCCAGAAGAAGAAAACGCGTGATGCCGTGGTCAGAAAAAAAGCTGCCCAGGACCAAAAATTTTTTTTTGACTCAAATGTAACAACGGATGCTAGAATCTGATTCGGGGTGGAATTCCATGCTTAAAAATATTATTATTAGCTATTTTTAAAAATCGAGTGTTTTTGCTCCCAGAAGAAGAAAACGCGTGATGCCGCGGTCAGAAAAAAAGCTGCCCAGGACCAAAAATATTTCTTTGACTCAAATGTAACAATGGATGCTAGAATGTGATTCGGGGTGGAATTCCATGCTTAAAAATGTTATTATTAGCTGTTTTTAAAAATCGAGTGTTTTTTGCTCCCAGAAGAAGAAAACGCGTGATGCCGCGGCTCAGAAAAAAGCTGCCCCGGACCAAAAATATTTTTTCACTCAAATGTAACAATGGATGCTAGAATGTGATTCGGGGTGGAATTCCATGCTTAAAAATGTTATTATTAGCTGTTTTAAAAATCGAGTGTTTTTGCTCCCAGAAGAAGAAAACGCGTGATGCCGCGGTCAGAAAAAAATCTGCCCAGGAGCAAAAAATTTTTTTCGACTCAAATGTAACAACGGATGCTAGAATGTGATTCGGGGTGGAATTCCATGCTTAAAAATGTTATTATTAGCTGTTTTTAAAAATCGAGTGTTTTTGCTCCCAGAAGAAGAAAACGCGTGATGCCGCGGTCAGAAAAAAATCTGCCCAGGAGCAAAAAAATTTTTTTCGACTCAAATTGTAACAACGGATGCTAGAATGTGATTCGGGGTGGAATTCCATGCTTAAAAATGTTATTATTAGCTGTTTTTAAAAATCGAGTGTTTTTGCTCCCAGAAGAAGAAAACGCGTGATGCCGCGGTCAGAAAAAAAATCTGCCCAGGAGCAAAAAATTTTTTTTCGACTCAAATGTAACAACGGATGCTAGAATGTGATTCGGGGTGGAATTCCATGCTTAAAAATGTTATTATTAGCTGTTTTTAAAAATCGAGTGTTTTTGCTCCCAGAAGAAGAAAACGCGTGATGCCGCGGTCAGAAAAAAAGCTGCCCAGGACCAAAATTTTTTTTTGACTCAAATGTAACAACGGATGCTAGAATGTGATTCGGGGTGGAATTCCATGCTTAAAAATGTTATTATTAGCTGTTTTTAAAATCGAGTGTTTTTGCTCCCAGAAGAAGAAAATGCGTGATGCCGCGGTCAGAAAAAAATCTGCCCAGGAGCAAAAAATTTTTTTTCGACTCAAATGTAACAACGGATGCTAGAATGTCATTCGGGGTGGAATTCCATGCTTAAAAATGTTATTATTAGCTGTTTTAAAAATCGAGTGTTTTTTGCTCCCAGAAGAAGAAAACGCGTGATGCCGTGGTCAGAAAAAAAGCTGCCCAGGGACCAAAAATATTTTTTTGACTCAAATGTAACCAATGGATGCTAGAATGTGATTCGGGGT
>NW_027257134.1:0-42044 GCF_029215685.1 Pituophis catenifer annectens
CATGAATATGTGTTTGTTTTGGATATCTAAGCTCTCTGTCAAAAGTTATGTTTTCTGGTTGAATGCTGTCCTACTGCCTATTCTTAGATACAGATTTGGTCTAACTCCTCAGGGAAAGCTCAGATTTGAAAAAATTGACTGTTTTTTGGGCTTTTCAGACTGGCGAGTACATGAATATGTGTTTGTTTTGGATATCTAAGCTCTCTGTCAAAAGTTATGTTTTCTGGTTGAATTGAGACCTACTGCCAATTCTGATGCCCTTTGGTCTAACTCCTCAGAGAAAGCTCGTATTGAAAAATGAATGTCTTTTTGCCCTTTTTTCAGACCGTGGGGAACATGAATATGTCTGTGTGTTGCAAATCTGAGCTGTGTGTCAAAAGTTATGTTTTCTGGTTGAATGCAGTCCTACTGCCTATTCTGAGATACAGATTTGTTCTAACTCCTCAGGGAAAGGGTGAGATTTGAAAATTGTGTGTTTTTGGTTTTTTCATACCTTGCGTAACATGAATATGTCTGCGTGTTGCAAATCTGAGCTGTGTGTCAAAAGTTAAGTTTTCTGGTTGAATTGAGCCCTACTGCCAATTCTGAGAGACACTTTGGTCTATCTCCTCAGGGAAAGCTCAGATTTGAAAAAATTGACTGTTTTTTGGGCTTTTCAGACTGGGGGGGTACATGAATATGTGTTTGTTTTGCATATCTAAGATCTCTGTCAAAAGTTATGTTTTCTGGTTGAATTGAGACCTACTGCCAATTCTGATGCCCTTTGATCTAACTCCTCAGAGAAAGCTCGTATTGAAAAATGAATGTCTTTTTGCCCTTTTTCAGACCTTGGGGAACATGAATATGTGTTTCTTCTGCAAAACTGAGCTCTGTGTCAAAAGTTAAATTTTCTGGCTGAATTGAGCCCTACTGCCAATTCTGATGCCCTTTGGTCTAACTCCTCAGAGAAAGCTCGTATTGAAAAATGAATGTCTTTTTGCCCTTTTTCAGACCTTGGGGAACATGAATATGTGTTTCTTCTGCAAAACCTGAGCTCTGTGTCAAAAGTTAAATTTTCTGGCTGAATTGAGCCCTACTGCCAAATCTGATGCCCTTTGGTCTATCTCCTCAGGGAAAGCTCAGATTTGAAAAAATTGACTGTTTTTTGGGCTTTTCAGACTGGGGGGGTACATGAATATGTGTTTGTTTTGCATATCTAAGCTCTGTGTCAAAAGTTATGTTTTCTGGTTGAATGCAGTCCTACTCCCGATTCTGAGATACAGATTTGGTCTAACTCCTCAGGGAAAGGTGAGATTTGAAAATTGTGTGTTTTTGGTGTTTTCATACCTTGCGTAACATGAATATGTCTGCGTGTTGCAAATCTGAGCTGTGTGTCAAAAGTTAAGTTTTCTGGTTGAATTGAGCCCTACTGCCAATTCTGAGAGACACTTTGGTCTATCTCCTCAGGGAAAGCTCAGATTTGAAAAAATTGACTGTTTTTTGGGCTTTTCAGACTGGGGGGGTACATGAATATGTGTTTGTTTTGCATATCTAAGCTCTGTGTCAAAAGTTATGTTTTCTGGTTGAATTGAGACCTACTGCCAATTCTGATGCCCTTTGGTCTAACTCCTCAGAGAAAGCTCGTATTGAAAAATGAATGTCTTTTTGCGCTTTTTTCAGAACGTGGGGAACATGAATATGTGTTTCTTCTGCAAAACTGAGCTCTGTGTCAAAAGTTAAGTTTTCTGGCTGAATTGAGCCCTACTACCAATTCTGAGAGACACTTTGGTCTATCTCCCTCAGGGAAAGCTCAGATTTGAAAAAATTGACTGTTTTTTGGGCTTTTCAGACTGGCGAGTACATGAATATGTGTTTGTTTTTGGATATCTAAGATCTCTGTCAAAAGTTATGTTTTCTGGTTGAATTGAGACCTACTGCCAATTCTGATGCCCTTTGGTCTAACTCCTCAGAGAAAGCTCGTATTGAAAAAATGAATGTCTTTTTGCCCTTTTTTCAGACCGTGGGGAACATGAATATGTCTTTCTGCTGCAAATCTGAGCTGTGTGTCAAAAGTTAAGTTTTCTGGTTGAATTCAGCCCTACTGCCAAGTCTGAGAGGCACTTTGATCTATCTCCTCAGGGGAAAGCTCAGATTTGAAAAAAATTGACTGTTTTTTGGGCTTTTCAGAATGGCGAGTACATGAATATGTGTTTGTTTTGGATATCTAAGCTCTGTGTCAAAAGTTATGTTTTCTGGTTGAATTGAGCCCTACTGCCTATTCTGAGATACAGATTTGGGTCTAACTCTCAGGGAAAGGTGAGATTTGAAAATTGTGTGTTTTTGGTGTTTTCATGCCTTGCGTAACATGAATACGTCTGCGTGTTGCAAATCTGAGCTGTGTGTCAAAAGTTAATTATCTGGCTGAATTGAGCCTACTGCCAATTCTGAGAGACACTTTGGTCTATCTCCTCACGGGAAAGCTCAGATTTCAAAAAATTGACTGTTTTTTGGGCTTTTCAGACTGGGGGGGTACATGAATATGTGTTTGTTTTGCATATCTAAGATCTCTGTCAAAAGTTATGTTTTCTGGTTGAATGAGACCTACTGCCAATTCTGATGCCCTTTGATCTAACTCCTCAGAGAAAGCTCGTATTGAAAAATGAATGTCTTTTTGCCCTTTTTCAGACCTTGGGGAACATGAATATGTGTTTCTTCTGCAAAAACTGAGCTCTGTGTCAAAAGTTAAATTTTCTGGCTGAATTGAGCCCTACTGCCAATTCTGATGCCCTTTGGTCTAACTCCTCAGAGAAAGCTCGTATTGAAAAATGAATGTCTTTTTGCCCTTTTTCAGACCTTTGGGGAACATGAATATGTGTTTCTTCTGCAAAACTGAGCTCTGTGTCAAAAGTTAAATTTTCTGGCTGAATTGAGCCCTACTGCCAAATCTGATGCCCTTTGGTCTATCTCCCTCAGGGAAAGCTCAGATTTGAAAAAATTGACTGTTTTTTGGGCTTTTCACACTGGGGGGGTACATGAATATGTGTTTGTTTTGCATATCTAAGCTCTGTGTCAAAAGTTATGTTTTCTGGTTGAATGCAGTCCTACTCCGACTCTGAGATACAGATTTGGGTCTAACTCCTCAGGGAAAGGTGAGATTTGAAAATGTGTGTTTTTGGTGTTTTCATACCTTGCGTAACATGAATATGTCTGCGTGTTGCAAATCTGAGCTGTGTGTCAAAAGTTAAGTTTTCTGGTTGAATTGAGCCCTACTGCCAATTCTGATGCCCTTTGGCCTAACTCCTCAGAGAAAGCTCGTATTGAAAAATGAATGTCTTTTTGCGTTTTTTCAGACCGTGGGGAACATGAATATGTCTCTGTGTTGCAAATCTGAGCTGTGTGTCAAAAGTTAAGTTTTCTGGTTGAATTGAGCCCTACTGCCAATTCTGAGAGACACTTTGGTCTATCTCCTCAGGGAAAAGCTCAGATTTGAAAAAATTGACTGTTTTTTGGGCTTTTCAGACTGGGGGGTACATGAATATGTGTTTGTTTTGCATATCTAAGCTCTGTGTCAAAAGTTATGTTTTCTGGTTGAATTGAGCCCTACTGCCAATTCTGATGCCCTTTGGTCTAACTCCTCAGAGAAAGCTCGTATTGAAAAAATGAATGTCTTTTTGCGCTTTTTTCAGAACGTGGGGAACATGAATATGTGTTTCTTCTGCAAAACTGAGCTCTGTGTCAAAAGTTAAGTTTTCTGGCTGAATTGAGCCCTACTACCAATTCTGAGAGACACTTTGGTCTATCTCCTCAGGGAAAGCTCAGATTTGAAAAAATTGACTGTTTTTTGGGCTTTTCAGACTGGCGAGTACATGAATATGTGTTTGTTTTGGATATCTAAGATCTCTGTCAAAAGTTATGTTTTCTGGTTGAATTGAGACCTACTGCCAATTCTGATGCCCCTTTGGTCTAACTCCTCAGAGAAAGCTCGTATTGAAAAATGAATGTCTTTTTGCCCTTTTTTCAGACCGTGGGGAACATGAATATGTCTTTCTGCTGCAAATCTGAGCTGTGTGTCAAAAGTTAAGTTTTCTGGTTGAATTCAGCCCTACTGCCCAAGTCTGAGAGGCACTTTGATCTATCTCCTCAGGGAAAGCTCAGATTTGAAAAAAATTGACTGTTTTTTTGGGCTTTTCAGAATGGCGAGTACATGAATATGTGTTTGTTTTGGATATCTAAGCTCTGTGTCAAAAGTTATGTTTTCTGGTTGAATTGAGCCCTACTGCCTATTCTGAGATACAGATTTGGTCTAACTCCTCAGGGAAAGGTGAGATTTGAAAATTGTGTGTTTTTGGTGATTTCATGCCTTGCGTAACATGAATATGTCTGCGTGTTGCAAATCTGAGCTGTGTGTCAAAAGTTAAGTTATCTGGCTGAATTGAGCCCTATCTGCCAATTCTGATGCCCTTTGGTCTATCTCCTCAGGGGAAAGCTCAGGTTTGAAAAAAATGACTGTTTTTTGGGATTCTCAGACTGGGGGGTACATGACTATGTGTTTGTTTTGGATATCTAAGATCTCTGTCAAAAGTTATGTTTTCTGGTTGAATTGAGACCTACTGCCATTCTGATGCCCTTTGGTCTAACTCCTCAGAGAAAGCTCGTATTGAAAAATGAATGTCTTTTTGCGCTTTTTCAGAACGTGGGGGAACATGAATATTTGTTTCTTCTGCAAAACTGAGCTCTGTGTCAAAAGTTAAGTTTCTGGCTGAATTGAGCCCTACTTGCCAATTCTGAGAGACACTTTGGTCTATCTCCTCAGGGAAAGCTCAGATTTGAAAAAATTGTCTTTTTTTTGGGCTTTTCAGACTGTGGGGAACATGAATATGTGTTTGTTTTGCATATCTAAGCTCTGTGTCAAAGTTATGTTTTCTGGTTGAATCAGGTCCTACTGCCTATTCTGAAGTACAGATTTGGTCTACACTCCTCAGGGAAAGCTCAGATTTGAAAAAATTGACTGTTTTTTGGGCTTTTCAGACTGGCGAGTACATGAATATGTGTTGTGTTTTGGATATCTAAGCTCTCTGTCAAAAGGTATGTTTTCTGGTTGAATGCTGTCCTACTGCCTATTCTTAGATACAGATTTGGTCTAACTCCTCAGGGAAAGCTCAGATTTGAAAAAATTGACTGTTTTTTGGGCTTTTCAGACTGGCGAGTAATGAATATGTGTTTGTTTTGGATATCTAAGCTCTCTGTCAAAAGTTATGTTTTCTGGTTGAATTGAGACCTACTGCCAATTCTGATGCCCTTTGGTCTAACTCCTCAGAGAAAGCTCGTATTGAAAAATGAATGTCTTTTTGCCCTTTTTTCAGACCGTGGGGAACATGAATATGTCTGTGTGTTGCAAATCTGAGCTGTGTGTCAAAAGTTAGTTTTCTGGTTGAATTGAGCCCTACTGCCAATTCTGAGTGGCACTTTGGTCTATCTCCTCAGGGAAAGCTCAGATTTGAAAAAATTGACTGTTTTTTGGGCTTTTCAGACTGGGGGGTACATGAATATGTGTTTGTTTTGCATATCTAAGCTCTGTGTCAAAAGTTATGTTTTCTGGTTGAATTGAGCCCTACTGCCAATTCTGATGCCCTTTGGTCTAACTCCTCAGAGAAAGCTCGTATTGAAAAATGAATGTCTTTTTGCGCTTTTTTCAGAACGTGGGGAACATGAATATGTGTTTCTTCTGCAAAACTGAGCTCTGTGTCAAAAGTTAAGTTTTTCTGGCTGAATTGAGCCCTACTACCAATTCTGAGAGACACTTTGGTCTATCTCCTCAGGGAAAGCTCAGATTTGAAAAATTGACTGTTTTTTGGGCTTTTCAGACTGGCGAGTACATGAATATGTGTTTGTTTTGGATATCTAAGATCTCTGTCAAAAGTTATATTTTCTGGTTGAATTGAGACCTACTGCCAATTCTGATGCCCTTTGGTCTAACTCTCAGAGAAAGCTCGTATTGAAAAATGAATGTCTTTTTGCCCTTTTTTCAGACCGTGGGGAACATGAATATGTCTTCTGCTGCAAATCTGAGCTGTGTTCAAAAGTTAAGTTTTCTGGCTGAATTGAGCCCTACTGCCAATTCTGAGAGGCACTTTGGTCTATCTCCTCAGGGAAAGCTCAGATTTGAAAAAATTGACTGTTTTTTGGGCATTTCGGACTGGCGAGTACATGAATATGTGCTTGTTTTGGATATCTAAGCTCTGTGTCAAAAGTTATGTTTTCTGGTTGAATGCAGTCCTACTGCCTATTCTGAGATATAGCTTTGGTCTAACTCCTCAGGGAAAGGTCAGATTTGAAAACTGTGTGTTTTTGGTGTTTTCATACCTTGCATAACATGAATATGTCTGTGTGTTGCAAATCTAAGCTCTGTGTCAAAAGTTATGTTTTCTGGTTGAATTGAGCCCTACTGCCAATTCTGATGCCCTTTGGTCTAACTCCTCAGGGAAAGCTCGTATTGAAAAATGAATGTCTTTTGGCACTTTTTACAGACCGTGGGGAACATGAATATGTGTTTCTTCTGCAAAACTGAGCTCTGTGTCAAAAGTTTAAGTTTTCTGGCTGAATTGAACCCTACTGCCAATTCTGATGCCCTTTGGTCTAACTCCTCAGAGAAAGCTCGTATTGAAAAATGAATGTCTTTTTGCCCTTTTTCAGAACGTGGGGAACATGAATATGTGTTTCTTCTGCAAAACTGAGCTCTGTGTCAAAAGTTAAGTTTTCTGGCTGAATTGAGCCCTACTGCCAATTCTGAGAGGCACTTTGGTCTATCTCCTCAGGGAAAGCTCAGATTTGAAAAAATTGACTGTTTTTTGGGCATTTCGACTGGCGAGTACATGAATATGTGCTTGTTTTGGATATCTAAGCTCTGTGTCAAAAGTTATGTTTTCTGGTTGAATGCAGTCCTACTGCCTATTCTGAGATACAGATTTGGTCTAACTCCTCAGGGAAAGGTGAGATTTGAAAATTGTGTGTTTTTGGTGTTTTCATACCTTGCGTAACATGAATATGTCTGCGTGTTGCAAATCTGAGCTGTGTGTCAAAAGTTAAGTTTTCTGGTTGAATTGAGCCCTACTGCCAATTCTGATGCCATTTGGTCTAACTCCTCAGAGAAAGCTCGTATTGAAAAATGAATGTCTTTTTGCGCTTTTTTCAGACCGTGGGGAACATGAATATGTCTGTGTGTTGCAAATCTGAGCTGTGTGTCAAAAAGTTAAGTTTTCTGGCTGAATTGAGGCCTACTGCCAATTCTGAGAGACACTATGGTCTATCTCCTAAGGGAAAGCTCAGATTTCAAAAAAATGACTGTTTTTTGGGCTTTTCAGACTGGGGGGGTACATGAATATGTGTTTGTTTTGCATATCTAAGCTCTGTGTCAAAAGTTATGTTTTCTGGTTGAATGCAGTCCTACTCCCTATTCTGAGATACAGATTTGGTCTAACTCCTCAGGGAAAGGTGAGATTTGAAAATTGTGTGTTTTTGGTGTTTTCATACCTTGCGTAACATGAATATGTCTGCGTGTTGCAAATCTGAGCTGTGTGTCAAAACTTAAGTTTTCTGGTTGAATTGAGCCCTACTGCCAATTCTGAGAGACACTTTGATCTATCTCCTCAGGGGAAAGCTCAGATTTGAAAAAATTGACTGTTTTTTGGGCTTTTCAGACTGGCGAGTACATGAATATGTGTTTGTTTTGGATATCTAAGCTCTCTGTCAAAAGTTATGTTTTCTGGTTGAATTGAGCCCTACTGCCAATTCTGATGCCCTTTGGTCTAACTCCTCAGAGAAAGCTCGTATTGAAAAATGAATGTCTTTTTGCCCTTTTTCAGACCGTGGGGAACATGAATATGTGTTTCTTCTGCAAAACTGAGCTCTGTGTCAAAAGTTATGTTTTCTGGTTGAATGCAGTCCTACTGCCTATTCTGAGATATAGCTTTGGTCTAACTCCTCAGGGAAAGGTCAGATTTGAAAACTGTGTGTTTTTTGGTGTTTTCATACCTTGCATAACATGAATATGTCTGTGTGTTGCAAATCTAAGCTCTGTGTCAAAAGTTATGTTTTTCTGGTTGAATTGAGCCCTACTGCCAATTCTGATGCCATTTGGTCTAACTCCTCAGGGAAAGCTCGTATTGAAAAATGAATGTCTTTTGGCGCTTTTTACAGACCGTGGGGAACATGAATATGTGTTTCTTCTGCAAAACTGAGCTCTGTGTCAAAAGTTATGTTTTCTGGTTGAATGCAGTCCTACTGCCTATTCTGAGATATAGTTTTGTTCTAACTCCTCAGGGAAAGGTCAGATTTGAAAACTGTGTGTTTTTGGTGTTTTCATACCTTGCGTAACATGAATATGTCTGCGTGTTGCAAATCTGAGCTGTGTGTCAAAAGTTAAGTTTTCTGGTTGAATTGAGCCCTACTGCCAATTCTGATGCCCTTTGGCCTAACTCCTCAGAGAAAGCTCATATTGAAAAATGAATGTCTTTTTGCGTTTTTTTCAGGACCGTGGGGAACATGAATATGTCTCTGTGTTGCAAATCTGAGCTGTGTGTCAAAAGTTAAGTTTTCTGGTTGAATTGAGCCCTACAGCCAATTCTGAGAGACACTTTGGTCTATCTCCTCAGGGAAAGCTCAGATTTGAAAAAATTGACTGTTTTTTGGGCTTTTCAGACTGGGGGGTACATGAATATGTGTTTGTTTTGCATATCTAAGCTCTGTGTCAAAAGTTATGTTTTCTGGTTGAATGCAGTCCTACTCCCTATTCTGAGATACAGATTTGGTCTAACTCCTCAGGGAAAGGTGAGATTTGAAAATTGTGTGTTTTTGGTGTTTTCATACCTTGCGTAACATGAATATGTCTGCGTGTTGCAAATCTGAGCTGTGTGTCAAAACTTAAGTTTTCTGGTTGAATTGAGCCCTACTGCCAATTCTGAGAGACACTTTGATCTATCTCCTCAGGGAAAGCTCAGATTTGAAAAAATTGACTGTTTTTTGGGCTTTTCAGACTGGCGAGTACATGAATATGTGTTTGTTTTGGATATCTAAGCTCTCTGTCAAAAGTTATGTTTTCTGGTTGAATTGAGCCCTACTGCCAATTCTGATGCCCTTTGGTCTAACTCCTCAGAGAAAGCTCGTATTGAAAAATGAATGTCTTTTTGCCCTTTTTCAGACCGTGGGGAACATGAATATGTGTTTCTTCTGCAAAACTGAGCTCTGTGTCAAAAGTTATGTTTTCTGGTTGAATGCAGTCCTACTGCCTATTCTGAGATATAGCTTTGGTCTAACTCCTCAGGGAAAGGTCAGATTTGAAAACTGTGTGTTTTTGGTGTTTTCATACCTTGCATAACATGAATATGTCTGTGTGTTGCAAATCTAAGCTCTGTGTCAAAAGTTATGTTTTCTGGTTGAATTGAGCCCTACTGCCAATTCTGATGCCATTTGGTCTAACTCCTCAGGGAAAGCTCGTATTGAAAAATGAATGTCTTTTGGCGCTTTTTACAGACCGTGGGGAACATGAATATGTGTTTCTTCTGCAAAACTGAGCTCTGTGTCAAAAGTTATGTTTTCTGGTTGAATGCAGTCCTACTGCCTATTCTGAGATATAGCTTTGTTCTAACTCCTCAGGGAAAGGTCAGATTTGAAAACTGTGTGTTTTTGGTGTTTTCATACCTTGCGTAACATGAATATGTCTGCGTGTTGCAAATCTGAGCTGTGTGTCAAAAGTTAAGTTTTCTGGTTGAATTGAGCCCTACTGCCAATTCTGATGCCCTTTGGCCTAACTCCTCAGAGAAAGCTCATATTGAAAAATGAATGTCTTTTTGCGTTTTTTTTCAGACCGTGGGGAACATGAATATGTCTCTGTGTTGCAAATCTGAGCTGTGTGTCAAAAGTTAAGTTTTCTGGTTGAATTGAGCCCTACAGCCAATTCTGAGAGACACTTTGGTCTATCTCCTCAGGGAAAGCTCAGATTTGAAAAAATTGACTGTTTTTTGGGCTTTTCAGACTGGGGGGTACATGAATATGTGTTTGTTTTGCATATCTAAGCTCTGTGTCAAAAGTTATGTTTTCTGGTTGAATTGAGCCCTACTGCCAATTCTGATGCCCTTTGGTCTAACTCCTCAGAGAAAGCTCGTATTGAAAAATGAATGTCTTTTTGCGCTTTTTTCAGAACGTGGGGAACATGAATATGTGTTTCTTCTGCAAAACTGAGCTCTGTGTCAAAAGTTAAGTTTTCTGGCTGAATTGAGCCCTACTGCCAATTCTGAGAGACACTTTGGTCTATCTCCTCAGGGAAAGCTCAGATTTGAAAAAATTGACTGTTTTTTGGGCTTTTCAGACTGGCGAGTACATGAATATGTGTTTGTTTTGGATATCTAAGCTCTCTGTCAAAAGTTATGTTTTCTGGTTGAATGCAGTCCTACTGCCTATTCTGAGATACAGATTTGGTCTAACTCCTCAGGGAAAGCTCAGATTTGAAAAAATTGACTGTTTTTTGGGCTTTTCAGACTGGCGAGTACATGAATATGTGTTTGTTTTGGATATCTAAGCTCTCTGTCAAAAGTTATGTTTTCTGGTTGAATTGAGACCTACTGCCAATTCTGATGCCCTTTGGTCTAACTCCTCAGAGAAAGCTCGTATTGAAAAATGAATGTCTTTTTGCCCTTTTTTCAGACCGTGGGGAACATGAATATGTCTGTGTGTTGCAAATCTGAGCTGTGTGTCAAAAGTTATGTTTTCTGGTTGAATTGAGCCCTACTGCCAATTCTGAGAGGCACTTTGGTCTATCTCCTCAGGGAAAGCTCAGATTTGAAAAAATTGACTGTTTTTTGGGCTTTTCAGACTGGCGTGTACATGAATATGTGTTTCTTCTGCAAAACTGAGCTCTGTGTCAAAAGTTAAGTTTTCTGGCTGAATTGAACCCTACTGCCAATTCTGATGCCCTTTGGTCTAACTCCTCAGGGAAAGCTCGTATTGAAAAATGAATGTCTTTTTGCCCTTTTTCAGAACGTGGGGAACATGAATATGTGTTTCTTCTGCAAAACTGAGCTCTGTGTCAAAAGTTAAGTTTTCTGGCTGAATTGAGCCCTACTGCCAATTCTGAGAGGCACTTTGGTCTATCTCCTCAGGGAAAGCTCAGATTTGAAAAAATTGACTGTTTTTTGGGCTTTTCGACTGGCGAGTACATGAATATGTGCTTGTTTTGGATATCTAAGCTCTGTGTCAAAAGTTATGTTTTCTGGTTGAATGCAGTCCTACTGCCTATTCTGAGATACAGATTTGGTCTAACTCCTCAGGGAAAGGTGAGATTTGAAAATTGTGTGTTTTTGGTGTTTTCATACCTTGCGTAACATGAATATGTCTGCGTGTTGCAAATCTGAGCTGTGTGTCAAAACTTAAGTTTTCTGGTTGAATTGAGCCCTACTGCCAATTCTGAGAGACACTTTGATCTATCTCCTCAGGGAAAGCTCAGATTTGAAAAAATTGACTGTTTTTTGGGCTTTTCAGACTGGCGAGTACATGAATATGTGTTTGTTTTGGATATCTAAGCTCTCTGTCAAAAGTTATGTTTTCTGGTTGAATTGAGCCCTACTGCCAATTCTGATGCCCTTTGGTCTAACTCCTCAGGGAAAGCTCGTATTGAAAAATGAATGTCTTTTTTGCCCTTTTTCAGACCGTGGGGAACATGAATATGTGTTTCTTCTGCAAAACTGAGCTCTGTGTCAAAAGTTAAGTTTTCTGGCTGAATTGAACCCTACTGCCAATTCTGATGCCCTTTGGCCTAACTCCTCAGAGAAAGCTCGTATTGAAAAATGAATGTCTTTTTGCCCTTTTTTCAGACCGTGGGGAACATGAATATGTCTCTGTGCTGCAAATCTGAGCTGTGTGTCAAAAGTTAAGTTTTCTGGTTGAATTCAGCCCTACTGCCAATTCTGAGAGACACTTTGATCTATCTCCTCAGGGAAAGCTCAGATTTGAAAAAATTGACTGTTTTTTCGGCTTTTCAGAATGGCGAGTACATGAATATTTGTTTGTTTTGCATATCTAAGCTCTGTGTCAAAAGTTATGTTTTCTGGTTGAATGCAGTCCTACTGCCTATTCTGAGATACAGATTTGGTCTAACTCCTCAGGGAAAGGTCAGATTTGAAAATTGTGTGTTTTTGGTGTTTTCATACCTTGTGTAACATGAATATGTCTGCGTGTTGCAAATCTGAGCTGTGTGTCAAAAGTTAAGTTTTCGGGTTGAATTGAGCCCTACTGCCAATTCTGATGCCCTTTGGCCTAACTCCTCAGAGAAAGCTCGTATTGAAAAATGAATGTCTTTTTGCGTTTTTTTCAGACCGTGGGGAACATGAATATGTCTCTGTGTTGCAAATCTGAGCTGTGTGTCAAAAGTTAAGTTTTCTGGTTGAATTGAGCCCCTACTGCCAATTCTGAGAGACACTTTGGTCTATCTCCTCAGGGAAAGCTCAGATTTGAAAAAATTGACTGTTTTTTGGGCTTTTCAGACTGGCGAGT
Source organism: Pituophis catenifer annectens (assembly GCF_029215685.1). Taxonomy (NCBI): domain Eukaryota; kingdom Metazoa; phylum Chordata; class Lepidosauria; order Squamata; family Colubridae; genus Pituophis; species Pituophis catenifer. The sequence continues at coordinate 12,523 of NW_027257134.1, forward strand.
ACATGAATATGTGTTTGTTTTGGATATCTAGGATCTCTGTCAAAAGTTATGTTTTCTGGTTGAATTGAGACCTACTGCCAATTCTGATGCCCTTTGGTCTAACTCCTCAGAGAAAGCTCGTATTGAAAAATGAATGTCTTTTTGCCCTTTTTTCAGACCGTGGGGAACATGAATATGTCTTTCTGCTGCAAATCTGAGCTGTGTGTCAAAAGTTAAGTTTTCTGGTTGAATTCAGCCCTACAGCCAATTCTGAGAGACACTTTGGTCTATCTCCTCAGGGAAAGCTCAGATTTCAAAAAATTGACTGTTTTTTGGGCTTTTCAGACTGGGGGGTACATGAATATGTGTTTGTTTTGCATATCTAAGATCTCTGTCAAAAGTTAAATTTTCTGGCTGAATTGAGCCCTACTGCCAATTCTGATGCCCTTTGGTCTATCTCCTCAGGGAAAGCTCAGATTTGAAAAAATTGACTGTTTTTTGGGCTTTTCAGACTGTGGGGAACATGAATATGTGTTTCTTCTGCATGAATATGTGTTTGTTTTGCATATCTAAGCTCTGTGTCAAAAGTTATGTTTTCTGATTGAATTGAGCCCTACTGCCAATTCTGATGCCCTTTGGTCTAACTCCTCAGAGAAAGCTCGTATTGAAAAATGAATGTCTTTTTGCGCTTTTTTCAGAACGTGGGGAACATGAATATGTGTTTCTTCTGCAAAACTGAGCTCTGTGTCAAAAGTTAAGTTTTCTGGCTGAATTGAGCCCTACTGCCAATTCTGAGAGACACTTTGGTCTATCTCCTCAGGGAAAGCTCAGATTTGAAAAAATTGACTGTTTTTTGGGCTTTTCAGACTGGCGAGTACATGAATATGTGTTTGTTTTGGATATCTAAGATCTCTGTCAAAAGTTATGTTTTCTGGTTGAATTGAGACCTACTGCCAATTCTGATGCCCTTTGGTCTAACTCCTCAGAGAAAGCTCGTATTGAAAAATGAATGTCTTTTTCCCTTTTTTCAGACCGTGGGGAACATGAATATGTCTTTCTGCTGCAAATCTGAGCTGTGTGTCAAAAGTTAAGTTTTCTGGTTGAATTCAGCCCTACTGCCAAGTCTGAGAGGCACTTTGATCTATCTCCTCAGGGAAAGCTCAGATTTGAAAAAATTTGACTGTTTTTTGGGCTTTTCAGAATGGCGAGTACATGAATATGTGTTTGTTTTGGATATCTAAGCTCTGTGTCAAAAGTTATGTTTTCTGGTTGAATTGAGCCCTACTGCCTATTCTGAGATACAGATTTGGTCTAACTCCTCAGGGAAAGGTGAGATTTGAAAATTGTGTGTTTTTGGTGTTTTCATACCTTGCGTAACATGAATATGTCTCTGTGTTGCAAATCTGAGCTGTGTGTCAAAACTTAAGTTTTCTGGTTGAATTGAGCCCTACTGCCAATTCTGAGAGACACTTTGATCTATCTCCTCAGGGAAAGCTCAGATTTGAAAAAATTGACTGTTTTTTGGGCTTTTCAGACTGGCGAGTACATGAATATGTGTTTGTTTTGGATATCTAAGCTCTCTGTCAAAAGTTATGTTTTCTGGTTGAATTGAGCCCTACTGCCAATTCTGATGCCCTTTGGTCTAACTCCTCAGAGAAAGCTCGTATTGAAAAATGAATGTCTTTTTGCCCTTTTTCAGACCGTGGGGAACATGAATATGTGTTTCTTCTGCAAAACTGAGCTCTGTGTCAAAAGTTATGTTTTCTGGTTGAATGCAGTCCTACTGCCTATTCTGAGATATAGCTTTGGTCTAACTCCTCAGGGAAAGGTCAGATTTGAAAACTGTGTGTTTTTGGTGTTTTCATACCTTGCATAACATGAATATGTCTGTGTGTTGCAAATCTAAGCTCTGTGTCAAAAGTTATGTTTTCTGGTTGAATTGAGCCCTACTGCCAATTCTGATGCCATTTGGTCTAACTCCTCAGGGAAAGCTCGTATTGAAAAATGAATGTCTTTTGGCGCTTTTTACAGACCGTGGGGAACATGAATATGTGTTTCTTCTGCAAAACTGAGCTCTGTGTCAAAAGTTATGTTTTCTGGTTGAATGCAGTCCTACTGCCTATTCTGAGATATAGCTTTGTTCTAACTCCTCAGGGAAAGGTCAGATTTGAAAACTGTGTGTTTTTGGTGTTTTCATACCTTGCGTAACATGAATATGTCTGCGTGTTGCAAATCTGAGCTGTGTGTCAAAAGTTAAGTTTTCTGGTTGAATTGAGCCCTACTGCCAATTCTGATGCCCTTTGGCCTAACTCCTCAGAGAAAGCTCATATTGAAAAATGAATGTCTTTTTGCGTTTTTTTTCAGACCGTGGGGAACATGAATATGTGTTTGTTTTGCATATCTAAGCTCTGTGTCAAAAGTTATGTTTTCTGGTTGAATGCAGTCCTACTCCCGATTCTGAGATACAGATTTGGTCTAACTCCTCAGGGAAAGGTGAGATTTGAAAATTGTGTGGTTTTGCTGTTTTCATATCTTGCGTAACATGAATATGTCTGCGTGTTGCAAATCTGAGCTGTGTGTCAAAACTTAAGTTTTCTGGTTGAATTGAGCCCTACAGTCAATTCTGAGAGACACTTTGGTCTATCTCCTCAGGGAAAGCTCAGATTTCAAAAAATTGACTGTTTTTTGGGCTTTTCAGACTGGGGGGTACATGAATATGTGTTTGTTTTGCATATCTAAGATCTCTGTCAAAAGTTATGTTTTCTGGTTGAATTGAGACCTACTGCCAATTCTGATGCCCTTTGGTCTAACTCCTCAGAGAAAGCTCGTATTGAAAAATGAATGTCTTTTTGCCCTTTTTCAGACCGTGTGGAACATGAATATGTGTTTCTTCTGCAAAACTGAGCTCTGTGTCAAAAGTTAAATTTTCTGGCTGAATTGAGCCCTACTGCCAATTCTGATGCCCTTTGGTCTATCTCCTCAGGGAAAGCTCAGATTTGAAAAAATTGACTGTTTTTTGGGCTTTTCAGACTGGGGGGGGTACATGAATATGTGTTTGTTTTGCATATCTAAGCTCTGTGTCAAAAGTTATGTTTTCTGGTTGAATGCAGTCCTACTCCCCATTCTGAGATACAGATTTGGTCTAACTCCTCAGGGAAAGGTGAGATTTGAAAATTGTGTGGTTTTGGCGTTTTCATACCTTGCGTAACATGAATATGTCTGTGTGTTGCAAATCTGAGCAGTTTGTCAAAAGTTATGTTTTCTGGTTGAATTGAGCCCTACTGCCAATTCTGATGCCCTTTGGTCTAACTCCTCAGAGAAAGCTCGTATTGAAAAATGAATGTCTTTTTGCCCTTTTTTAGACCGTGGGGAACATGAATATGTGTTTCTTCTGCAAAACTGAGCTCTGTGTCAAAAGTTATGTTTTCTGGTTGAATGCAGTCCTACTGCCTATTCTGAGATATAGCTTTGGTCTAACTCCTCAGGGAAAGGTCAGATTTGAAAACTGTGTGTTTTTGGTGTTTTCATACCTTGCATAACATGAATATGTCTGTGTGTTGCAAATCTAAGCTCTGTGTCAAAAGTTATGTTTTCTGGTTGAATTGAGCCCTACTGCCAATTCTGATGCCCTTTGGTCTAACTCCTCAGAGAAAGCTCGTATTGAAAAATGAATGTCTTTTTGCCCTTTTTCAGAACGTGGGGAACATGAATATGTGTTTCTTCTGCAAAACTGAGCTCTGTGTCAAAAGTTAAGTTTTCTGGCTGAATTGAACCCTACTGCCAATTCTGATGCCCTTTGGTCTAACTCCTCAGAGAAAGCTCGTATTGAAAAATGAATGTCTTTTTGCCCTTTTTCAGAACGTGGGGAACATGAATATGTGTTTCTTCTGCAAAACTGAGCTCTGTGTCAAAAGTTATGTTTTCTGGTTGAATGCAGTCCTACTGCCTATGCTGAGATATAGCTTTGTTCTAACTCCTCAGGGAAAGGTCAGATTTGAAAACTGTGTTTTTTTGGTTTTTTCATACCTTGCGTAACATGAATATGTCTGCGTGTTGCAAATCTGAGCTGTGTGTCAAAAGTTAAGTTTTCTGGTTGAATTGAGCCCTACTGCCAATTCTGATGCCCTTTGGCCTAACTCCTCAGAGAAAGCTCGTATTGAAAAATGAATGTCTTTTTGCGTTTTTTTCAGACCGTGGGGAACATGAATATGTCTCTGTGTTGCAAATCTGAGCTGTGTGTCAAAAGTTAAGTTTTCTGGTTGAATTGAGCCCTACAGCCAATTCTGAGAGACACTTTGGTCTATCTCCTCAGGGAAAGCTCAGATTTGAAAATATGACTGTTTTTTGGGCTTTTCAGACTGGGGGGGTACATGAATATGTGTTTGTTTTTGCATATCTAAGCTCTGTGTCAAAAGTTATGTTTTCTGGTTGAATTGAGCCCTACTGCCAATTCTGATGCCCTTTGGTCTAACTCCTCAGAGAAAGCTCGTATTGAAAAATGAATGTCTTTTTGCGCTTTTTTCAGAACGTGGGGAACATGAATATGTGTTTCTTCTGCAAAACTGAGCTCTGTGTCAAAAGTTAAGTTTTCTGGCTGAATTGAGCCCTACTGCCAATTCTGAGAGACACTTTGGTCTATCTCCTCAGGGAAAGCTCAGATTTGAAAAAATTGTCTGTTTTTTGGGCTTTTCAGACTGTGGGGAACATGAATATGTGTTTGTTTTGCATATCTAAGCTCTGTGTCAAAAGTTATGTTTTCTGGTTGAATGCAGTCCTACTGCCTATTCTGAGATACAGATTTGGTCTAACTCCTCAGCTAAAGCTCAGATTTGAAAAAATTGACTGTTTTTTGGGCTTTTCGACTGGCGAGTACATGAATATGTGCTTGTTTTGGATATCTAAGCTCTGTGTCAAAAGTTATGTTTTCTGGTTGAATGCAGTCCTACTGCCTATTCTGAGATACAGATTTGGTCTAACTCCTCAGGGAAAGGTGAGATTTGAAAATTGTGTGTTTTTGGTGTTTTCATACCTTGCGTAACATGAATATGTCTGCGTGTTGCAAATCTGAGCTGTGTGTCAAAACTTAAGTTTTCTGGTTGAATTGAGCCCTACTGCCAATTCTGAGAGACACTTTGATCTATCTCCTCAGGGAAAGCTCAGATTTGAAAAAATTGACTGTTTTTTGGGCTTTTCAGACTGGCGAGTACATGAATATGTGTTTGTTTTGGATATCTAAGCTCTCTGTCAAAAGTTATGTTTTCTGGTTGAATTGAGCCCTACTGCCAATTCTGATGCCCTTTGGTCTAACTCCTCAGGGAAAGCTCGTATTGAAAAATGAATGTCTTTTTGCCCTTTTTCAGACCGTGGGGAACATGAATATGTGTTTCTTCTGCAAAACTGAGCTCTGTGTCAAAAGTTAAGTTTTCTGGCTGAATTGAACCCTACTGCCAATTCTGATGCCCTTTGGCCTAACTCCTCAGAGAAAGCTCGTATTGAAAAATGAATGTCTTTTTGCCCTTTTTTCAGACCGTGGGGAACATGAATATGTCTCTGTGCTGCAAATCTGAGCTGTGTGTCAAAAGTTAAGTTTTCTGGTTGAATTCAGCCCTACTGCCAATTCTGAGAGACACTTTGATCTATCTCCTCAGGGAAAGCTCAGATTTGAAAAAATTGACTGTTTTTTCGGCTTTTCAGAAGGCGAGTACATGAATATTTGTTTGTTTTGCATATCTAAGCTCTGTGTCAAAAGTTATGTTTTCTGGTTGAATGCAGTCCTACTGCCTATTCTGAGATACAGATTTGGTCTAACTCCTCAGGGAAAGGTCAGATTTGAAAATTGTGTGTTTTTGGTGTTTTCATACCTTGTGTAACATGAATATGTCTGCGTGTTGCAAATCTGAGCTGTGTGTCAAAAGTTAAGTTTTCGGGTTGAATTGAGCCCTACTGCCAATTCTGATGCCCTTTGGCCTAACTCCTCAGAGAAAGCTCGTATTGAAAAATGAATGTCTTTTTGCGTTTTTTTCAGACCGTGGGGAACATGAATATGTCTCTGTGTTGGAAATCTGAGCTGTGTGTCAAAAGTTAAGTTTTCTGGTTGAATTGAGCCCTACTGCCAATTCTGAGAGACACTTTGGTCTATCTCCTCAGGGAAAGCTCAGATTTGAAAAAATTGACTGTTTTTTGGGCTTTTCAGACTGGCGAGTACATGAATATGTGTTTGTTTTGGATATCTAGGATCTCTGTCAAAAGTTATGTTTTCTGGTTGAATTGAGACCTACTGCCAATTCTGATGCCCTTTGGTCTTAACTCCTCAGAGAAAGCTCGTATTGAAAAATGAATGTCTTTTTGCCCTTTTTTCAGACCGTGGGGAACATGAATATGTCTTTCTGCTGCAAATCTGAGCTGTGTGTCAAAAGTTAAGTTTTCTGGTTGAATTCAGCCCTACAGCCAATTCTGAGAGACACTTTGGTCTATCTCCTCAGGGAAAGCTCAGATTTCAAAAAATTGACTGTTTTTTGGGCTTTTCAGACTGGGGGGTACATGAATATGTGTTTGTTTTTGCATATCTAAGATCTCTGTCAAAAGTTAAATTTTCTGGCTGAATTGAGCCCTACTGCCAATTCTGATGCCCTTTGGTCTATCTCCTCAGGGAAAGCTCAGATTTGAAAAAATTGACTGTTTTTTGGGCTTTTCAGACTGTGGGGAACATGAATATGTGTTTGTTTTGCATATCTAAGCTCTGTGTCAAAAGTTATGTTTTCTGGTTGAATGCAGTCCTATTGCCTATTCTGAGATACAGATTTGTTCTAACTCCTCAGGGAAAGGTGAGATTTGAAAATTGTGTGTTTTTGGTTTTTTCATACCTTGCGTAACATGAATATGTCTGCGTGTTGCAAATCTGAGCTGTGTGTCAAAAGTTAAGTTTTCTGGTTGAATTGAGCCCTACTGCCAATTCTGATGCCCTTTGGCCTAAGTCCTCAGAGAAAGCTCGTATTGAAAAATGAATGTCTTTTTGTGCTTTTTTCAGACCGTGGGGGAACATGAATATATCTGTGTGTTGCAAATCTGAGCTGTATGTCAAAAGTTAAGTTTTCTGGTTGAATTGAGCCCTACTGCCAATTCTGAGAGACACTTTGATCTATCTCCTCAGGGAAAGCTCAGATTTGAAAAAATTGACTGTTTTTTGGGCTTTTCAGACTGGCGAGTACATGAATATGTGTTTGTTTTGGATATCTAAGCTCTCTGTCAAAAGTTATGTTTTCTGGTTGAATTGAGCCCTACTGCCAATTCTGATGCCCTTTGGTCTAACTCCTCAGGGAAAGCTCGTATTGAAAAATGAATGTCTTTTTGCCCTTTTTCAGACCGTGGGGAACATGAATATGTGTTTCTTCTGCAAAACTGAGCTCTGTGTCAAAAGTTAAGTTTTCTGGCTGAATTGAACCCTACTGCCAATTCTGATGCCCTTTGGCCTAACTCCTCAGAGAAAGCTCGTATTGAAAAATGAATGTCTTTTTGCCCTTTTTTCAGACCGTGGGGAACATGAATATGTCTCTGTGCTGCAAATCTGAGCTGTGTGTCAAAAGTTAAGTTTTCTGGTTGAATTCAGCCCTACTGCCAATTCTGAGAGACACTTTGATCTATCTCCTCAGGGAAAGCTCAGATTTGAAAAAATTGACTGTTTTTTCGGCTTTTCAGAATGGCGAGTACATGAATATTTGTTTGTTTTGCATATCTAAGCTCTGTGTCAAAAGTTATGTTTTCTGGTTGAATGCAGTCCTACTGCCTATTCTGAGATACAGATTTGGTCTAACTCCTCAGGGAAAGGTCAGATTTGAAAATTGTGTGTTTTTGGTGTTTTCATACCTTGTGTAACATGAATATGTCTGCGTGTTGCAAATCTGAGCTGTGTGTCAAAAGTTAAGTTTTCGGGTTGAATTGAGCCCTACTGCCAATTCTGATGCCCTTTGGCCTAACTCCTCAGAGAAAGCTCGTATTGAAAAATGAATGTCTTTTTGCGTTTTTTTCAGACCGTGGGGAACATGAATATGTCTCTGTGTTGCAAATCTGAGCTGTGTGTCAAAAGTTAAGTTTTCTGGTTGAATTGAGCCCTACTGCCAATTCTGAGAGACACTTTGGTCTATCTCCTCAGGGAAAGCTCAGATTTGAAAAAACTGACTGTTTTTTGGGCTTTTCAGACTGGGGGGTACATGAATATGTGTTTGTTTTGCATATCTAAGCTCTGTGTCAAAAGTTATGTTTTCTGATTGAATTGAGCCCTACTGCCAATTCTGATGCCCTTTGGTCTAACTCCTCAGAGAAAGCTCGTATTGAAAAATGAATGTCTTTTTGCGCTTTTTTTCAGAACGTGGGGAACATGAATATGTGTTTCTTCTGCAAAACTGAGCTCTGTGTCAAAAGTTAAGTTTTCTGGCTGAATTGAGCCCTACTGCCAATTCTGAGAGACACTTTGGTCTATCTCCTCAGGGAAAGCTCAGATTTGAAAAAATTGACTGTTTTTTGGGCTTTTCAGACTGGCGAGTACATGAATATGTGTTTGTTTTGGATATCTAAGATCTCTGTCAAAAGTTATGTTTTCTGGTTGAATTGAGACCTACTGCCAATTCTGATGCCCTTTGGTCTAACTCCTCAGAGAAAGCTCGTATTGAAAAATGAATGTCTTTTTCCCTTTTTTCAGACCGTGGGGAACATGAATATGTCTTTCTGCTGCAAATCTGAGCTGTGTGTCAAAAGTTAAGTTTTCTGGTTGAATTCAGCCCTACTGCCCAAGTCTGAGAGGCACTTTGATCTATCTCCTCAGGGAAAGCTCAGATTTGAAAAAATTTGACTGTTTTTTGGGCTTTTCAGAATGGCGAGTACATGAATATGTGTTTGTTTTGGATATCTAAGCTCTGTGTCAAAAGTTATGTTTTCTGGTTGAATTGAGCCCTACTGCCTATTCTGAGATACAGATTTGGTCTAACTCCTCAGGGAAAGGTGAGATTTGAAAATTGTGTGTTTTTGGTGTTTTCATACCTTGCGTAACATGAATATGTTTCTGTGTTGCAAATCTGAGCTGTGTGTCAAAACTTAAGTTTTCTGGTTGAATTGAGCCCTACTGCCAATTCTGAGAGACACTTTGATCTATCTCCTCAGGGAAAGCTCAGATTTGAAAAAATTGACTGTTTTTTGGGCTTTTCAGACTGGCGAGTACATGAATATGTGTTTGTTTTGGATATCTAAGCTCTCTGTCAAAAGTTATGTTTTCTGGTTGAATTGAGCCCTACTGCCAATTCTGATGCCCTTTGGTCTAACTCCTCAGAGAAAGCTCGTATTGAAAAATGAATGTCTTTTTGCCCTTTTTCAGACCGTGGGGAACATGAATATGTGTTTCTTCTGCAAAACTGAGCTCTGTGTCAAAAGTTATGTTTTCTGGTTGAATGCAGTCCTACTGCCTATTCTGAGATATAGCTTTGGTCTAACTCCTCAGGGAAAGGTCAGATTTGAAAACTGTGTGTTTTTGGTGTTTTCATACCTTGCATAACATGAATATGTCTGTGTGTTGCAAATCTAAGCTCTGTGTCAAAAGTTATGTTTTCTGGTTGAATTGAGCCCTACTGCCAATTCTGATGCCATTTGGTCTAACTCCTCAGGGAAAGCTCGTATTGAAAAATGAATGTCTTTTGGCGCTTTTTACAGACCGTGGGGAACATGAATATGTGTTTCTTCTGCAAAACTGAGCTCTGTGTCAAAAGTTATGTTTTCTGGTTGAATGCAGTCCTACTGCCTATTCTGAGATATAGCTTTGTTCTAACTCCTCAGGGAAAGGTCAGATTTGAAAACTGTGTGTTTTTGGTGTTTTCATACCTTGCGTAACATGAATATGTCTGCGTGTTGCAAATCTGAGCTGTGTGTCAAAAGTTAAGTTTTCTGGTTGAATTGAGCCCTACTGCCAATTCTGATGCCCTTTGGCCTAACTCCTCAGAGAAAGCTCATATTGAAAAATGAATCTCTTTTTGCGTTTTTTCAGACCGTGGGGAACATGAATATGTCTCTGTGTTGCAAATCTGAGCTGTGTGTCAAAAGTTAAGTTTTCTGGTTGAATTGAGCCCTACAGCCAATTCTGAGAGACACTTTGGTCTATCTCCTCAGGGAAAGCTCAGATTTGAAAAAATTGACTGTTTTTTGGGCTTTTCAGACTGGGGGGTACATGAATATGTGTTTGTTTTGCATATCTAAGCTCTGTGTCAAAAGTTAAATTTTCTGGCTGAATTGAGCCCTACTGCCAATTCTGATGCCCTTTGGTCTATCTCCTCAGGGAAAGCTCAGATTTGAAAAAATTGACTGTTTTTTGGGCTTTTCAGACTGTGGGGAACATGAATATGTGTTTGTTTTGCATATCTAAGCTCTGTGTCAAAAGTTATGTTTTCTGGTTGAATGCAGTCCTATTGCCTATTCTGAGATACAGATTTGTTCTAACTCCTCAGGGAAAGGTGAGATTTGAAAATTGTGTGTTTTTGGTTTTTTCATACCTTGCGTAACATGAATATGTCTGCGTGTTGCAAATCTGAGCTGTGTGTCAAAAGTTAAGTTTTCTGGTTGAATTGAGCCCTACTGCCAATTCTGATGCCCTTTGGCCTAAGTCCTCAGAGAAAGCTCGTATTGAAAAATGAATGTCTTTTTGTGCTTTTTTCAGACCGTGGGGAACATGAATATATCTGTGTGTTGCAAATCTGAGCTGTATGTCAAAAGTTAAGTTTTCTGGTTGAATTGAGCCCTACTGCCAATTCTGAGAGACACTTTGATCTATCTCCTCAGGGAAAGCTCAGATTTGAAAAAATTGACTGTTTTTTGGGCTTTTCAGACTGGCGAGTACATGAATATGTGTTTGTTTTGGATATCTAAGCTCTCTGTCAAAAGTTATGTTTTCTGGTTGAATTGAGCCCTACTGCCAATTCTGATGCCCTTTGGTCTAACTCCTCAGGGAAAGCTCGTATTGAAAAATGAATGTCTTTTTGCCCTTTTTCAGACCGTGGGGAACATGAATATGTGTTTCTTCTGCAAAACTGAGCTCTGTGTCAAAAGTTAAGTTTTCTGGCTGAATTGAACCCTACTGCCAATTCTGATGCCCTTTGGCCTAACTCCTCAGAGAAAGCTCGTATTGAAAAATGAATGTCTTTTTGCCCTTTTTTCAGACCGTGGGGAACATGAATATGTCTCTGTGCTGCAAATCTGAGCTGTGTGTCAAAAGTTAAGTTTTCTGGTTGAATTCAGCCCTACTGCCAATTCTGAGAGACACTTTGATCTATCTCCTCAGGGAAAGCTCAAGATTTGAAAAAATTGACTGTTTTTTTCGGCTTTTCAGAATGGCGAGTACATGAATATTTGTTTGTTTTGCATATCTAAGCTCTGTGTCAAAAGTTATGTTTTCTGGTTGAATGCAGTCCTACTGCCTATTCTGAGATACAGATTTGGTCTAACTCCTCAGGGAAAGGTCAGATTTGAAAATTGTGTGTTTTTGGTGTTTTCATACCTTGTGTAACATGAATATGTCTGCGTGTTGCAAATCTGAGCTGTGTGTCAAAAGTTAAGTTTTCGGGTTGAATTGAGCCCTACTGCCAATTCTGATGCCCTTTGGCCTAACTCCTCAGAGAAAGCTCGTATTGAAAAATGAATGTCTTTTTGCGTTTTTTTCAGACCGTGGGGAACATGAATATGTCTCTGTGTTGCAAATCTGAGCTGTGTGTCAAAAGTTAAGTTTTCTGGTTGAATTGAGCCCTACTGCCAATTCTGAGAGACACTTTGGTCTATCTCCTCAGGGAAAGCTCAGATTTGAAAAAACTGACTGTTTTTTGGGCTTTTCAGACTGGGGGGTACATGAATATGTGTTTGTTTTGCATATCTAAGCTCTGTGTCAAAAGTTATGTTTTCTGATTGAATTGAGCCCTACTGCCAATTCTGATGCCCTTTGGTCTAACTCCTCAGAGAAAGCTCGTATTGAAAAATGAATGTCTTTTTGCGCTTTTTTTCAGAACGTGGGGAACATGAATATGTGTTTCTTCTGCAAAACTGAGCTCTGTGTCAAAAGTTAAGTTTTCTGGCTGAATTGAGCCCTACTGCCAATTCTGAGAGACACTTTGGTCTATCTCCTCAGGGAAAGCTCAGATTTGAAAAAATTGACTGTTTTTTGGGCTTTTCAGACTGGCGAGTACATGAATATGTGTTTGTTTTGGATATCTAAGATCTCTGTCAAAAGTTATGTTTTCTGGTTGAATTGAGACCTACTGCCAATTCTGATGCCCTTTGGTCTAACTCCTCAGAGAAAGCTCGTATTGAAAAATGAATGTCTTTTTCCCTTTTTTCAGACCGTGGGGAACATGAATATGTCTTTCTGCTGCAAATCTGAGCTGTGTGTCAAAAGTTAAGTTTTCTGGTTGAATTCAGCCCTACTGCCAAGTCTGAGAGGGCACTTTGATCTATCTCCTCAGGGAAAGCTCAGATTTGAAAAAATTTGACTGTTTTTTGGGCTTTTCAGAATGGCGAGTACATGAATATGTGTTTGTTTTGGATATCTAAGCTCTGTGTCAAAAGTTATGTTTTCTGGTTGAATTGAGCCCTACTGCCTATTCTGAGATACAGATTTGGTCTAACTCCTCAGGGAAAGGTGAGATTTGAAAATTGTGTGTTTTTGGTGTTTTCATACCTTGCGTAACATGAATATGTCTCTGTGTTGCAAATCTGAGCTGTGTGTCAAAACTTAAGTTTTCTGGTTGAATTGAGCCCTACTGCCAATTCTGAGAGACACTTTGATCTATCTCCTCAGGGAAAGCTCAGATTTGAAAAAATTGACTGTTTTTTGGGCTTTTCAGACTGGCGAGTACATGAATATGTGTTTGTTTTGGATATCTAAGCTCTCTGTCAAAAGTTATGTTTTCTGGTTGAATTGAGCCCTACTGCCAATTCTGATGCCCTTTGGTCTAACTCCTCAGAGAAAGCTCGTATTGAAAAATGAATGTCTTTTTGCCCTTTTTCAGACCGTGGGGAACATGAATATGTGTTTCTTCTGCAAAACTGAGCTCTGTGTCAAAAGTTATGTTTTCTGGTTGAATGCAGTCCTACTGCCTATTCTGAGATATAGCTTTGGTCTAACTCCTCAGGGAAAGGTCAGATTTGAAAACTGTGTGTTTTTGGTGTTTTCATACCTTGCATAACATGAATATGTCTGTGTGTTGCAAATCTAAGCTCTGTGTCAAAAGTTATGTTTTCTGGTTGAATTGAGCCCTACTGCCAATTCTGATGCCATTTGGTCTAACTCCTCAGGGAAAGCTCGTATTGAAAAATGAATGTCTTTTGGCGCTTTTTACAGACCGTGGGGAACATGAATATGTGTTTCTTCTGCAAAACTGAGCTCTGTGTCAAAAGTTATGTTTTCTGGTTGAATGCAGTCCTACTGCCTATTCTGAGATATAGCTTTGTTCTAACTCCTCAGGGAAAGGTCAGATTTGAAAACTGTGTGTTTTTGGTGTTTTCATACCTTGCGTAACATGAATATGTCTGCGTGTTGCAAATCTGAGCTGTGTGTCAAAAGTTAAGTTTTCTGGTTGAATTGAGCCCTACTGCCAATTCTGATGCCCTTTGGCCTAACTCCTCAGAGAAAGCTCATATTGAAAAATGAATCTCTTTTTGCGTTTTTTTCAGACCGTGGGGAACATGAATATGTCTCTGTGTTGCAAATCTGAGCTGTGTGTCAAAAGTTAAGTTTTCTGGTTGAATTGAGCCCTACAGCCAATTCTGAGAGACACTTTGGTCTATCTCCTCAGGGAAAGCTCAGATTTGAAAAAATTGACTGTTTTTTGGGCTTTTCAGACTGGGGGGTACATGAATATGTGTTTGTTTTGCATATCTAAGCTCTGTGTCAAAAGTTATGTTTTCTGGTTGAATTGAGCCCTACTGCCAATTCTGATGCCCTTTGGTCTAACTCCTCAGAGAAAGCTCGTATTGAAAAATGAATGTCTTTTTGCGCTTTTTTCAGAACGTGGGGAACATGAATATGTGTTTCTTCTGCAAAACTGAGCTCTGTGTCAAAAGTTAAGTTTTCTGGCTGAATTGAGCCCTACTGCCAATTCTGAGAGACACTTTGGTCTATCTCCTCAGGGAAAGCTCAGATTTGAAAAAATTGTCTGTTTTTTGGGCTTTTCAGACTGTGGGGAACATGAATATGTGTTTGTTTTGCATATCTAAGCTCTGTGTCAAAAGTTATGTTTTCTGGTTGAATTGAGCCCTACTGCCAATTCTGATGCCCTTTGGTCTAACTCCTCAGAGAAAGCTCGTATTGAAAAATGAATGTCTTTTTGCGCTTTTTTCAGAACGTGGGGAACATGAATATGTCTCTGTGTTGCAAATCTGAGCTGTGTGTCAAAAGTTAAGTTTTCTGGTTGAATTGAGCCCTACAGCCAATTCTGAGAGACACTTTGGTCTATCTCCTCAGGGAAAGCTCAGATTTGAAAAAATTGACTGTTTTTTGGGCTTTTCAGACTGGGGGGTACATGAATATGTGTTTGTTTTGCATATCTAAGCTCTGTGTCAAAAGTTATGTTTTCTGGTTGAATTGAGCCCTACTGCCAATTCTGATGCCCTTTGGTCTAACTCCTCAGAGAAAGCTCGTATTGAAAAATGAATGTCTTTTTGCGCTTTTTTCAGAACGTGGGGAACATGAATATGTGTTTCTTCTGCAAAACTGAGCTCTGTGTCAAAAGTTAAGTTTTCTGGCTGAATTGAGCCCTACTGCCAATTCTGAGAGACACTTTGGTCTATCTCCTCAGGGAAAGCTCAGATTTGAAAAAATTGTCTGTTTTTGGGGCTTTTCAGACTGTGGGGAACATGAATATGTGTTTGTTTTGCATATCTAAGCTCTGTGTCAAAAGTTATGTTTTCTGGTTGAATGCAGTCCTACTGCCTATTCTGAGATACAGATTTGGTCTAACTCCTCAGGGAAAGCTCAGATTTGAAAAAATTGACTGTTTTTTGGGCTTTTCAGACTGGCGAGTACATGAATATGTGTTTGTTTTGGATATCTAAGCTCTCTGTCAAAAGTTATGTTTTCTGGTTGAATGCAGTCCTACTGCCTATTCTGAGATACAGATTTGGTCTAACTCCTCAGGGAAAGCTCAGATTTGAAAAAATTGACTGTTTTTTGGGCTTTTCAGACTGGCGAGTACATGAATATGTGTTTCTTCTGCAAAACTGAGCTCTGTGTCAAAAGTTAAGTTTTCTGGCTGAATTGAACCCTACTGCCAATTCTGATGCCCTTTGGTCTAACTCCTCAGGGAAAGCTCGTATTGAAAAATGAATGTCTTTTTGCCCTTTTTCAGAACGTGGGGAACATGAATATGTGTTTCTTCTGCAAAACTGAGCTCTGTGTCAAAAGTTAAGTTTTCTGGCTGAATTGAGCCCTACTGCCAATTCTGATGCCCTTTGGTCTAACTCCTCAGGGAAAGCTCGTATTGAAAAATGAATGTCTTTTTGCCCTTTTTCAGAACGTGGGGAACATGAATATGTGTTTCTTCTGCAAAACTGAGCTCTGTGTCAAAAGTTAAGTTTTCTGGCTGAATTGAGCCCTACTGCCAATTCTGAGAGGCACTTTGGTCTATCTCCTCAGGGAAAGCTCAGATTTGAAAAAATTGACTGTTTTTTGGGCTTTTCGACTGGCGAGTACATGAATATGTGCTTGTTTTGGATATCTAAGCTCTGTGTCAAAAGTTATGTTTTCTGGTTGAATGCAGTCCTACTGCCTATTCTGAGATACAGATTTGGTCTAACTCCTCAGGGAAAGGTCAGATTTGAAAATTGTGTGTTTTTGGTGTTTTCATACCTTGCGTAACATGAATATGTCTGCGTGTTGCAAATCTGAGCTGTGTGTCAAAAGTTAAGTTTTCTGGTTGAATTGAGCCCTACTGCCAATTCTGATGCCCTTTGGCCTAACTCCTCAGAGAAAGCTCGTATTGAAAAATGAATGTCTTTTTGCGTTTTTTTCAGACCGTGGGGAACATGAATATGTCTCTGTGTTGCAAATCTGAGCTGTGTGTCAAAAGTTAAGTTTTCTGGTTGAATTGAGCCCTACTGCCTATTCTGAGATACAGATTTGGTCTAACTCCTCAGGGAAAGGTGAGATTTGAAAATTGTGTGTTTTTGGTGTTTTCATACCTTGCGTAACATGAATATGTCTCTGTGTTGCAAATCTGAGCTGTGTGTCAAAACTTAAGTTTTCTGGTTGAATTGAGCCCTACTGCCAATTCTGAGAGACACTTTGATCTATCTCCTCAGGGAAAGCTCAGATTTGAAAAAATTGACTGTTTTTTGGGCTTTTCAGACTGGCGAGTACATGAATATGTGTTTGTTTTGGATATCTAAGCTCTCTGTCAAAAGTTATGTTTTCTGGTTGAATTGAGCCCTACTGCCAATTCTGATGCCCTTTGGTCTAACTCCTCAGAGAAAGCTCGTATTGAAAAATGAATGTCTTTTTGCCCTTTTTCAGACCGTGGGGAACATGAATATGTGTTTCTTCTGCAAAACTGAGCTCTGTGTCAAAAGTTATGTTTTCTGGTTGAATGCAGTCCTACTGCCTATTCTGAGATATAGCTTTGGTCTAACTCCTCAGGGAAAGGTCAGATTTGAAAACTGTGTGTTTTTGGTGTTTTCATACCTTGCATAACATGAATATGTCTGTGTGTTGCAAATCTAAGCTCTGTGTCAAAAGTTATGTTTTCTGGTTGAATTGAGCCCTACTGCTAATTCTGATGCCATTTGGTCTAACTCCTCAGGGAAAGCTCGTATTGAAAAATGAATGTCTTTTGGCGCTTTTTACAGACCGTGGGGAACATGAATATGTGTTTCTTCTGCAAAACTGAGCTCTGTGTCAAAAGTTATGTTTTCTGGTTGAATGCAGTCCTACTGCCTATTCTGAGATATAGCTTTGTTCTAACTCCTCAGGGAAAGGTCAGATTTGAAAACTGTGTGTTTTTTGGTGTTTTCATACCTTGCGTAACATGAATATGTCTGCGTGTTGCAAATCTGAGCTGTGTGTCAAAAGTTAAGTTTTCTGGTTGAATTGAGCCCTACTGCCAATTCTGATGCCCTTTGGCCTAACTCCTCAGAGAAAGCTCATATTGAAAAATGAATGTCTTTTTGCGTTTTTTTCAGACCGTGGGGAACATGAATATGTCTCTGTGTTGCAAATCTGAGCTGTGTGTCAAAAGTTAAGTTTTCTGGTTGAATTGAGCCCTACAGCCAATTCTGAGAGACACTTTGGTCTATCTCCTCAGGGAAAGCTCAGATTTGAAAAAATTGACTGTTTTTTGGGCTTTTCAGACTGGGGGGTACATGAATATGTGTTTGTTTTGCATATCTAAGCTCTGTGTCAAAAGTTATGTTTTCTGGTTGAATTGAGCCCTACTGCCAATTCTGATGCCCTTTGGTCTAACTCCTCAGAGAAAGCTCGTATTGAAAAATGAATGTCTTTTTGCGCTTTTTTCAGAACGTGGGGAACATGAATATGTGTTTCTTCTGCAAAACTGAGCTCTGTGTCAAAAGTTAAGTTTTCTGGCTGAATTGAGCCCTACTGCCAATTCTGAGAGACACTTTGGTCTATCTCCTCAGGGAAAGCTCAGATTTGAAAAAATTGTCTGTTTTTTGGGCTTTTCAGACTGTGGGGGAACATGAATATGTGTTTGTTTTGCATATCTAAGCTCTGTGTCAAAAGTTATGTTTTCTGGTTGAATTGAGCCCTACTGCCAATTCTGATGCCCTTTGGTCTAACTCCTCAGAGAAAGCTCGTATTGAAAAATGAATGTCTTTTTGCGCTTTTTTCAGAACGTGGGGAACATGAATATGTCTCTGTGTTGCAAATCTGAGCTGTGTGTCAAAAGTTAAGTTTTCTGGTTGAATTGAGCCCTACAGCCAATTCTGAGAGACACTTTGGTCTATCTCCTCAGGGAAAGCTCAGATTTGAAAAAATTGACTGTTTTTTGGGCTTTTCAGACTGGGGGGTACATGAATATGTGTTTGTTTTGCATATCTAAGCTCTGTGTCAAAAGTTATGTTTTCTGGTTGAATTGAGCCCTACTGCCAATTCTGATGCCCTTTGGTCTAACTCCTCAGAGAAAGCTCGTATTGAAAAATGAATGTCTTTTTGCGCTTTTTTCAGAACGTGGGGAACATGAATATGTGTTTCTTCTGCAAAACTGAGCTCTGTGTCAAAAGTTAAGTTTTCTGGCTGAATTGAGCCCTACTGCCAATTCTGAGAGACACTTTGGTCTATCTCCTCAGGGAAAGCTCAGATTTGAAAAAATTGTCTGTTTTTTGGGCTTTTCAGACTGTGGGGAACATGAATATGTGTTTGTTTTGCATATCTAAGCTCTGTGTCAAAAGTTATGTTTTCTGGTTGAATGCAGTCCTACTGCCTATTCTGAGATACAGATTTGGTCTAACTCCTCAGGGAAAGCTCAGATTTGAAAAAATTGACTGTTTTTTGGGCTTTTCAGACTGGCGAGTACATGAATATGTGTTTGTTTTGGATATCTAAGCTCTCTGTCAAAAGTTATGTTTTCTGGTTGAATGCAGTCCTACTGCCTATTCTGAGATACAGATTTGGTCTAACTCCTCAGGGAAAGCTCAGATTTGAAAAAATTGACTGTTTTTTGGGCTTTTCAGACTGGCGAGTACATGAATATGTGTTTCTTCTGCAAAACTGAGCTCTGTGTCAAAAGTTAAGTTTTCTGGCTGAATTGAACCCTACTGCCAATTCTGATGCCCTTTGGTCTAACTCCTCAGGGAAAGCTCGTATTGAAAAATGAATGTCTTTTTGCCCTTTTTCAGAACGTGGGGAACATGAATATGTGTTTCTTCTGCAAAACTGAGCTCTGTGTCAAAAGTTAAGTTTTCTGGCTGAATTGAGCCCTACTGCCAATTCTGATGCCCTTTGGTCTAACTCCTCAGGGAAAGCTCGTATTGAAAAATGAATGTCTTTTTGCCCTTTTTCAGAACGTGGGGAACATGAATATGTGTTTCTTCTGCAAAACTGAGCTCTGTGTCAAAAGTTAAGTTTTCTGGCTGAATTGAGCCCTACTGCCAATTCTGAGAGGCACTTTGGTCTATCTCCTCAGGGAAAGCTCAGATTTGAAAAAATTGACTGTTTTTTGGGCTTTTTCGACTGGCGAGTACATGAATATGTGCTTGTTTTGGATATCTAAGCTCTGTGTCAAAAGTTATGTTTTCTGGTTGAATGCAGTCCTACTGCCTATTCTGAGATACAGATTTGGTCTAACTCCTCAGGGAAAGGTCAGATTTGAAAATTGTGTGTTTTTGGTGTTTTCATACCTTGCGTAACATGAATATGTCTGCGTGTTGCAAATCTGAGCTGTGTGTCAAAAGTTAAGTTTTCTGGTTGAATTGAGCCCTACTGCCAATTCTGATGCCCTTTGGCCTAACTCCTCAGAGAAAGCTCGTATTGAAAAATGAATGTCTTTTTGCGTTTTTTTCAGACCGTGGGGAACATGAATATGTCTCTGTGTTGCAAATCTGAGCTGTGTGTCAAAAGTTAAGTTTTCTGGTTGAATTGAGCCCTACAGCCAATTCTGAGAGACACTTTGGTCTATCTCCTCAGGGAAAGCTCAGATTTAAAAAAATTGACTGTTTTTTGGGCTTTTCAGACTGGGGGGTACATGAATATGTGTTTGTTTTGCATATCTAAGATCTCTGTCAAAAGTTAAATTTTCTGGCTGAATTGAGCCCTACTGCCAATTCTGATGCCCTTTGGTCTATCTCCTCAGGGAAAGCTCAGATTTGAAAAAATTGTCTGTTTTTTGGGCTTTTCAGACTGTGGGGAACATGAATATGTGTTTGTTTTGCATATCTAAGCTCTGTGTCAAAAGTTATGTTTTCTGGTTGAATGCAGTCCTACTGCCTATTCTGAGATACAGATTTGTTCTAACTCCTCAGGGAAAGGTGAGATTTGAAAATTGTGTGTTTTTGGTGTTTTCATACCTTGCGTAACATGAATATGTCTGCGTGTTGCAAATCTGAGCTGTGTGTCAAAAGTTAAGTTTTCTGGTTGAATTGAGCCCTACTGCCAATTCTGATGCCCTTTGGCCTAACTCCTCAGAGAAAGCTCGTATTGAAAAATGAATGTCTTTTTGTGCTTTTTTCAGACCGTGGGGAACATGAATATATCTGTGTGTTGCAAATCTGAGCTGTATGTCAAAAGTTAAGTTTTCTGGTTGAATTGAGCCCTACTGCCAAATCTGAGAGACACTTTGGTCTATCTCCTCAGGGAAAGCTCAGATTTGAAAAAATTGACTGTTTTTTGGGCTTTTCAGACTGTGGGGAACATGAATATGTGTTTGTTTTGCATATCTAAGCTCTGTGTCAAAAGTTATGTTTTCTGGTTGAATGCAGTCCTACTGCCTATTCTGAGATACAGATTTGTTCTAACTCCTCAGGGAAAGGTGAGATTTGAAAATTGTGTGTTTTTGGTTTTTTTCATACCTTGCGTAACATGAATATGTCTGCGTGTTGCAAATCTGAGCTGTGTGTCAAAAGTTAAGTTTTCTGGTTGAATTGAGCCCTACTGCCAATTCTGATGCCCTTTGGCCTAAGTCCTCAGAGAAAGCTCGTATTGAAAAATGAATGTCTTTTTGTGCTTTTTTCAGACCGTGGGGAACATGAATATGTCTGTGTGTTGCAAATCTGAGCTGTATGTCAAAAGTTAAGTTTTCTGGTTGAATTGAGCCCTACTGCCAAATCTGAGAGACACATTGGTCTATCTCCTCAGGGAAAGCTCAGATTTGAAAAAATTGACTGTTTTTTGGGCTTCTCAGACTGTGGGGAACATGAATATGTGTTTGTTTTGCATATCTAAGCTCTGTGTCAAAAGCTATGTTTTCTGGTTGAATGCAGTCCTACTCCCTATTCTGAGATACAGATTTGGTCTAACTTCTCAGGGAAAGGTGAGATTTGAAAATTGTGTGTTTTTGGTGTTTTCATACCTTGCGTAACATGAATATGTGTTTGTGTTTTCAGACCGTGGGGAACATGAATATGTCTCTGTGTTTCTTCTGCAAAACTGAGCTCTGTGTCAAAAGTTAAGTTTTCTGGCTGAATTGAGCCCTACTGGCAATTCTGAGAGACACTTTGGTCTATCTCCTCAGGGAAAGCTCAGATTTGAAAAAATTGTCTGTTTTTTGGGCTTTTCAGACTGGCGAGTACATGAATATGTGTTTGTTTTGGATATCTAAGCTCTCTGTCAAAAGTTATGTTTTCTGGTTGAATGCAGTCCTACTGCCTATTCTGAGATACAGATTTGGTCTAACTCCTCAGGGAAAGCTCAGATTTGAAAAAATTGACTGTTTTTTGGGCTTTTCAGACTGGCGAGTACATGAATATGTGTTTGTTTTGGATATCTAAGCTCTGTGTCAAAAGTTATGTTTTCTGGTTGAATTGAGCCCTACTGCCAATTCTGATGCCCTTTGGTCTAACTCCTCAGGGAAAGCTCGTATTGAAAAATGAATGTCTTTTTGCCCTTTTTCAGACCGTGGGGAACATGAATATGTGTTTCTTCTGCAAAACTGAGCTCTGTGTCAAAAGTTAAGTTTTCTGGCTGAATTGAACCCTACTGCCAATTCTGATGCCCTTTGGTCTAACTCCTCAGGGAAAGCTCGTATTGAAAAATAAATGTCTTTTTGCCCTTTTTCAGAACGTGGGGAACATGAATATGTGTTTCTTCTGCAAAACTGAGCTCTGTGTCAAAAGTTAAGTTTTCTGGCTGAATTGAGCCCTACTGCCAATTCTGAGAGGCACTTTGGTCTATCTCCTCAGGGAAAGCTCAGATTTGAAAAAATTGACTGTTTTTTGGGCTTTTCGACTGGCGAGTACATGAATATGTGCTTGTTTTGGATATCTAAGCTCTGTGTCAAAAGTTATGTTTTCTGGTTGAATGCAGTCCTACTGCCTATTCTGAGATACAGATTTGGTCTAACTCCTCAGGGAAAGGTCAGATTTGAAAATTGTGTGTTTTTGGTGTTTTCATACCTTGCGTAACATGAATATGTCTGCGTGTTGCAAATCTGAGCTGTGTGTCAAAAGTTAAGTTTTCTGGTTGAATTGAGCCCTACTGCCAATTCTGATGCCCTTTGGCCTAACTCCTCAGAGAAAGCTCGTATTGAAAAATGAATGTCTTTTTGCGTTTTTTTTCAGACCGTGGGGAACATGAATATGTCTCTGTGTTGCAAATCTGAGCTGTGTGTCAAAAGTTAAGTTTTCTGGTTGAATTGAGCCCTACAGCCAATTCTGAGAGACACTTTGGTCTATCTCCTCAGGGAAAGCTCAGATTTAAAAAAATTGACTGTTTTTTGGGCTTTTCAGACTGGGGGGTACATGAATATGTGTTTGTTTTGCATATCTAAGATCTCTGTCAAAAGTTAAATTTTCTGGCTGAATTGAGCCCTACTGCCAATTCTGATGCCCTTTGGTCTATCTCCTCAGGGAAAGCTCAGATTTGAAAAAATTGTCTGTTTTTTTGGGCTTTTCAGACTGTGGGGAACATGAATATGTGTTTGTTTTGCATATCTAAGCTCTGTGTCAAAAGTTATGTTTTCTGGTTGAATGCAGTCCTACTGCCTATTCTGAGATACAGATTTGTTCTAACTCCTCAGGGAAAGGTGAGATTTGAAAATTGTGTGTTTTTGGTGTTTTCATACCTTGCGTAACATGAATATGTCTGCGTGTTGCAAATCTGAGCTGTGTGTCAAAAGTTAAGTTTTCTGGTTGAATTGAGCCCTACTGCCAATTCTGATGCCCTTTGGCCTAACTCCTCAGAGAAAGCTCGTATTGAAAAATGAATGTCTTTTTGTGCTTTTTTCAGACCGTGGGGAACATGAATATATCTGTGTGTTGCAAATCTGAGCTGTATGTCAAAAGTTAAGTTTTCTGGTTGAATTGAGCCCTACTGCCAAATCTGAGAGACACTTTGGTCTATCTCCTCAGGGAAAGCTCAGATTTGAAAAAATTGACTGTTTTTTGGGCTTTTCAGACTGTGGGGAACATGAATATGTGTTTGTTTTGCATATCTAAGCTCTGTGTCAAAAGTTATGTTTTCTGGTTGAATGCAGTCCTACTGCCTATTCTGAGATACAGATTTGTTCTAACTCCTCAGGGAAAGGTGAGATTTGAAAATTGTGTGTTTTTGGTTTTTTCATACCTTGCGTAACATGAATATGTCTGCGTGTTGCAAATCTGAGCTGTGTGTCAAAAGTTAAGTTTTCTGGTTGAATTGAGCCCTACTGCCAATTCTGATGCCCTTTGGCCTAAGTCCTCAGAGAAAGCTCGTATTGAAAAATGAATGTCTTTTTGTGCTTTTTTCAGACCGTGGGGAACATGAATATGTCTGTGTGTTGCAAATCTGAGCTGTATGTCAAAAGTTAAGTTTTCTGGTTGAATTGAGCCCTACTGCCAAATCTGAGAGACACATTGGTCTATCTCCTCAGGGAAAGCTCAGATTTGAAAAAATTGACTGTTTTTTGGGGTTCTCAGACTGTGGGGAACATGAATATGTGTTTGTTTTGCATATCTAAGCTCTGTGTCAAAAGCTATGTTTTCTGGTTGAATGCAGTCCTACTCCCTATTCTGAGATACAGATTTGGTCTAACTCCTCAGGGAAAGGTGAGATTTGAAAATTGTGTGTTTTTGGTGTTTTCATACCTTGCGTAACATGAATATGTGTTTGTGTTTTCAGACCGTGGGGAACATGAATATGTCTCTGTGTTTCTTCTGCAAAACTGAGCTCTGTGTCAAAAGTTAAGTTTTCTGGCTGAATTGAGCCCTACTGGCAATTCTGAGAGACACTTTGGTCTATCTCCTCAGGGAAAGCTCAGATTTGAAAAAATTGTCTGTTTTTTGGGCTTTTCAGACTGGCGAGTACATGAATATGTGTTTGTTTTGGATATCTAAGCTCTCTGTCAAAAGTTATGTTTTCTGGTTGAATGCAGTCCTACTGCCTATTCTGAGATACAGATTTGGTCTAACTCCTCAGGGAAAGCTCAGATTTGAAAAAATTGACTGTTTTTTGGGCTTTTCAGACTGGCGAGTACATGAATATGTGTTTGTTTTGGATATCTAAGCTCTGTGTCAAAAGTTATGTTTTCTGGTTGAATTGAGCCCTACTGCCAATTCTGATGCCCTTTGGTCTAACTCCTCAGGGAAAGCTCGTATTGAAAAATGAATGTCTTTTTGCCCTTTTTCAGACCGTGGGGAACATGAATATGTGTTTCTTCTGCAAAACTGAGCTCTGTGTCAAAAGTTAAGTTTTCTGGCTGAATTGAACCCTACTGCCAATTCTGATGCCCTTTGGTCTAACTCCTCAGGGAAAGCTCGTATTGAAAAATAAATGTCTTTTTGCCCTTTTTCAGAACGTGGGGAACATGAATATGTGTTTCTTCTGCAAAACTGAGCTCTGTGTCAAAAGTTAAGTTTTCTGGCTGAATTGAGCCCTACTGCCAATTCTGAGAGGCACTTTGGTCTATCTCCTCAGGGAAAGCTCAGATTTGAAAAAATTGACTGTTTTTTGGGCTTTTCGACTGGCGAGTACATGAATATGTGCTTGTTTTGGATATCTAAGCTCTGTGTCAAAAGTTATGTTTTCTGGTTGAATGCAGTCCTACTGCCTATTCTGAGATACAGATTTGGTCTAACTCCTCAGGGAAAGGTCAGATTTGAAAATTGTGTGTTTTTGGTGTTTTCATACCTTGCGTAACATGAATATGTCTGCGTGTTGCAAATCTGAGCTGTGTGTCAAAAGTTAAGTTTTCTGGTTGAATTGAGCCCTACTGCCAATTCTGATGCCCTTTGGCCTAACTCCTCAGAGAAAGCTCGTATTGAAAAATGAATGTCTTTTTGCGTTTTTTTCAGACCGTGGGGAACATGAATATGTCTCTGTGTTGCAAATCTGAGCTGTGTGTCAAAAGTTAAGTTTTCTGGTTGAATTGAGCCCTACAGCCAATTCTGAGAGACACTTTGGTCTATCTCCTCAGGGAAAGCTCAGATTTCAAAAAATTGTCTGTTTTTTGGGCTTTTCAGACTGGGGGGTACATGAATATGTGTTTGTTTTGCATATCTAAGATCTCTGTCAAAAGTTTTGTTTTCTGGTTGAATTGAGCCCTACTGCCAATTCTGATGCCCTTTGGTCTAACTCCTCAGAGAAAGCTCGTATTGAAAAATGAATGTCTTTTTGCCCTTTTTCAGACCGTGGGGAACATGAATATGTGTTTCTTCTGCAAAACTGAGCTCTGTGTCAAAAGTTATGTTTTCTGGTTGAATGCAGTCCTACTGCCTATTCTGAGATATAGCTTTGGTCTAACTCCTCAGGGAAAGGTCAGATTTGAAAACTGTGTGTTTTTGGTGTTTTCATACCTTGCGTAACATGAATATGTCTGCGTGTTCCAAATCTGAGCTGTGTGTCAAAAGTTAAGTTTTCTGGTTGAATTGAGCCCTACTGCCAATTCTGATGCCCTTTGGCCAAACTCCTCAGAGAAAGCTCGTATTGAAAAATGAATGTCTTTTTGCGTTTTTTTCAGACCGTGGGGAACATGAATATGTCTCTGTGTTGCAAATCTGAGCTGTGTGTCAAAAGTTAAGTTTTCTGGTTGAATTGAGCCCTACTGCCAATTCTGATGCCCTTTGGTCTAACTCCTCAGAGAAAGCTCGTATTGAAAAATGAATGTCTTTTTGCGCTTTTTTCAGAACGTGGGGAACATGAATATGTGTTTCTTCTGCAAAACTGAGCTCTGTGTCAAAAGTTATGTTTTCTGGTTGAATGCAGTCCTACTGCCTATTCTGAGATACAGATTTGGTCTAACTCCTCAGGGAAAGCTCAGATTTGAAAAAATTGACTGTTTTTTGGGCTTTTCAGACTGGCGAGTACATGAATATGTGTTTGTTTTGCATATCTAAGCTCTGTGTCAAAAGTTATGTTTTCTGGTTGAATGCAGTCCTACTGCCTATTCTGAGATACAGATTTGGTCTAACTCCTCAGGGAAAGCTCAGATTTGAAAAAATTGACTGTTTTTTGGGCTTTTCAGACTGGCGAGTACATGAATATGTGTTTGTTTTGGATATCTAAGCTCTCTGTCAAAAGTTATGTTTTCTGGTTGAATTCAGTCCTACTGCCTATTCTGAGATACAGATTTGGTCTAACTCCTCAGGGAAAGCTCAGATTTGAAAAAATTGACTGTTTTTTTGGCTTTTCAGACTGGCGAGTACATGAATATGTGTTTGTTTTGGATATCTAAGCTCTCTGTCAAAAGTTATGTTTTCTGGTTGAATTGAGACCTACTGCCAATTCTGATGCCCTTTGGTCTAACTCCTCAGAGAAAGCTCGTATTGAAATATGAATGTCTTTTTGCCCTTTTTTCAGACCGTGGGGAACATGAATATGTCTGTGTGTTGCAAATCTGAGCTGTGTGTCAAAAGTTAAGTTTTCTGGTTGAATTGAGCCCTACTGCCAATTCTGAGAGGCACTTTGGTCTATCTCCTCAGGGAAAGCTCAGATTTGAAAAAATTGACTGTTTTTTGGGCTTTTCAGACTGGCGAGTACATGAATATGTGTTTGTTTTGGATATCTAAGCTCTGTGTCAAAAGTTATGTTTTCTGGTTGAATTGAGCCCTACTGCCAATTCTGATGCCCTTTGGTCTAACTCCTCAGGGAAAGCTCGTATTGAAAAATGAATGTCTTTTTGCCCTTTTTCAGACCGTGGGGAACATGAATATGTGTTTCTTCTGCAAAACTGAGCTCTGTGTCAAAAGTTAAGTTTTCTGGCTGAATTGAACCCTACTGCCAATTCTGATGCCCTTTGGTCTAACTCCTCAGGGAAAGCTCGTATTGAAAAATGAATGTCTTTTTGCCCTTTTTCAGAATGTGGGGAACATGAATATGTGTTTCTTCTGCAAAACTGAGCTCTGTGTCAAAAGTTAAGTTTTCTGGCTGAATTGAGCCCTACTGCCAATTCTGAGAGGCACTTTGGTCTATCTCCTCAGGGAAAGCTCAGATTTGAAAAAATTGACTGTTTTTTGGGCTTTTCGACTGGCGAGTACATGAATATGTGCTTGTTTTGGATATCTAAGCTCTGTGTCAAAAGTTATGGTTTCTGGTTGAATGCACTCCTACTGCCTATTCTGAGATACAGATTTGGTCTAACTCCTCAGGGAAAGGTCAGATTTGAAAATTGTGTGTTTTTGGTGTTTTCATACCTTGCGTAACATGAATATGTCTGCGTGTTGCAAATCTGAGCTGTGTGTCAAAAGTTAAGTTTTCTGGTTGAATCGAGCCCTACTGCCAATTCTGATGCCCTTTGGCCTAACTCCTCAGAGAAAGCTCGTATTGAAAAATGAATGTCTTTTTGCGTTTTTTTCAGACCGTGGGGAACATGAATATGTCTCTGTGTTGCAAATCTGAGCTGTGTGTCAAAAGTTAAGTTTTCTGGTTGAATTGAGCCCTACAGCCAATTCTGAGAGACACTTTGGTCTATCTCCTCAGGGAAAGCTCAGATTTCAAAAAATTGACTGTTTTTTGGGCTTTTCAGACTGGGGGGTACATGAATATGTGTTTGTTTTGCATATCTAAGATCTCTGTCAAAAGTTTTGTTTTCTGGTTGAATTGAGCCCTACTGCCAATTCTGATGCCCTTTGGTCTAACTCCTCAGAGAAAGCTCGTATTGAAAAATGAATGTCTTTTTGCCCTTTTTCAGACCGTGGGGAACATGAATATGTGTTTCTTCTGCAAAACTGAGCTCTGTGTCAAAAGTTATGTTTTCTGGTTGAATGCAGTCCTACTGCCTATTCTGAGATATAGCTTTGGTCTAACTCCTCAGGGAAAGGTCAGATTTGAAAACTGTGTGTTTTTGGTGTTTTCATACCTTGCGTAACATGAATATGTCTGCGTGTTGCAAATCTGAGCTGTGTGTCAAAAGTTAAGTTTTCTGGTTGAATTGAGCCCTACTGCCAATTCTGATGCCCTTTGGCCTAACTCCTCAGAGAAAGCTCGTATTGAAAAATGAATGTCTTTTTGCGTTTTTTTCAGACCGTGGGGAACATGAATATGTCTCTGTGTTGCAAATCTGAGCTGTGTGTCAAAAGTTAAGTTTTCTGGTTGAATTGAGCCCTACTGCCAATTCTGATGCCCTTTGGTCTAACTCCTCAGAGAAAGCTCGTATTGAAAAATGAATGTCTTTTTGCGCTTTTTTCAGAACGTGGGGAACATGAATATGTGTTTCTTCTGCAAAACTGAGCTCTGTGTCAAAAGTTAAGTTTTCTGGCTGAATTGAGCCCTACTGCCAATTCTGAGAGACACTTTGGTCTATCTCCTCAGGGAAAGCTCAGATTTGAAAAAATTGTCTGTTTTTTGGGCTTCTCAGACTGTGGGGAACATGAATATGTGTTTGTTTTGCATATCTAAGCTCTGTGTCAAAAGTTATGTTTTCTGGTTGAATGCAGTCCTACTGCCTATTCTGAGATACAGATTTGGTCTAACTCCTCAGGGAAAGCTCAGATTTGAAAAAATTGACTGTTTTTTGGGCTTTTCAGACTGGCGAGTACATGAATATGTGTTTGTTTTGGATATCTAAGCTCTCTGTCAAAAGTTATGTTTTCTGGTTGAATTGAGCCCTACTGCCAATTCTGATGCCCTTTGGTCTAACTCCTCAGGGAAAGCTCGTATTGAAAAATGAATATCTTTTTGCCCTTTTTCAGAACGTGGGGAATATGAATATGTGTTTCTTCTGCAAAACTGAGCTCTGTGTCAAAAGTTAAGTTTTCTGGCTGAATTGAGCCCTACTGCCAATTCTGAGAGGCACTTTGGTCTATCTCCTCAGGGAAAGCTCAGATTTGAAAAAATTGACTGTTTTTTGGGCTTTTCAGACTGGGGGGGGTACATGAATATGTGTTTGTTTTGCATATCTAAGATCTCTGTCAAAAGTTATGTTTTCTGGTTGAATGCAGTCCTACTGCCTATTCTGAGATACAGATTTGGTCTAACTCCTCAGGGAAAGGTCAGATTTGAAAATTGTGTGTTTTTGGTGTTTTCATACCTTGCGTAACATGAATATGTCTGCGTGTTGCAAATCTGAGCTGTGTGTCAAAAGTTAAGTTTTCTGGTTGAATTGAGCCCTACTGCCAATTCTGATGCCCTTTGGCCTAACTCCATAGAGAAAGCTCGTATTGAAAAATGAATGTCTTTTTGCGTTTTTTTCAGACCGTGGGGAACATGAATATGTCTCTGTGTTGCAAATCTGAGCTGTGTGTCAAAAGTTAAGTTTTCTGGTTGAATTGAGCCCTACAGCCAATTCTGAGAGACACTTTGGTCTATCTCCTCAGGGAAAGCTCAGATTTCAAAAAATTGACTGTTTTTTGGGCTTTTCAGACTGGGGGGGTACATGAATATGTGTTTGTTTTGCATATCTAAGCTCTGTGTCAAAAGTTATGTTTTCTGGTTGAATTGAGCCCTA
>NW_027257135.1:0-41722 GCF_029215685.1 Pituophis catenifer annectens
GAGCCCTAATGCCAATTCTGAGATGCACTTAGGTCTAACTCCGCAGGGAAAGCTCGTACTTAAAAATTGAATCTGTTTTTCTGCTTTTCAGACAGTGAGGAGCATGAATATGTGTTTCTTCTGCAAATGTGAGCTCTGTATCAAAAGTTACGTTTTCTGGCTGAATTGAGCCCTACTGCCAATTCTGAGATGCAGTTTGGTCTAACTCCTCAGGGAAAGCTCATACTTGAAAATTGAATCTGTTTTTGTGCTTTTCAGACCGTGAGGAGCATGAATATGTGTTTCTTCTGCAAATCTGATCTCTGGGTCAAAAGGTTCCTTTTCTGGCTGAATTGAGCCCTCCTGCCAATTCTGAGATGCACTTTGGTCTAACTCCTCAGGGAAAGCTCGTACATGAAAATTGAATCAGTTTTTGTGCTTTTCAGACCGTGAGGAGCATGAATATGTGTTTCTTCTACAAATCTGAGCTTTGGGTCCAAAGTTACATTTTCTGGCTGAATCGAGCCCAACTGCCAATTCTGAGATGCACTTTGGTCTAACTCCTAAGGGAAGCTCGTACTTGAAAATTGAATCTGTTTTTGTGCTTTTCAGACCGTGAGGAGCATGAATATGTGTTTCTTCTGCAAATCTGAGCTCTGGGTCAAAAGTTACGTTTTCTGGCTGAATTGAGCCCTACTGCCAAATCTAAGGTGCACTTTGTCCTAACTCTTCCAGGAAAGCTCGTGCTTGAAAATTGAAGGAGTTTTTGTGCTTTTCAGACCGTGAGGAGCATGAATATGTGTTTCTTCTGCAAATGTGAGCTCTGGGTCCAAAGTTACATTTTCTGGCTGAATTGAGCCCTCCTGCCAATTCCTTTTTTTTTTTTTTTTTTTTTTTATTTCAAATTTATATACCGCCCTTCTCCCTGAGGACTCAGGGCGGTGTACAGCCAAGATAAAAAACATAGAATACAAATATTAAAACATTTAAAAATATATATAAAATTTGGCCCAAAAAATTAAAAATCACAGACTAATTAAAAGAATTTAAAAATTTTAAAAATTTCTTCTTAAGCCAACCCGGCTTGCTGAAAAAGATAGGTTTTCAGGGAACGACGGAAGGCATTGAGGTCCTGGATTCTTCTTATCTCCGGGGGCAACTGATTCCAGAGGGTGGGAGCCCCCACAGAGAAAGCCCTCCCCCTGGGGGCCACCAGCCTACATTGTTTGGCTGATGGCACCCTGAGGAGGCCCTCTCTGTGGGAGCGCACGGGTCGATGGGAGGTCATCGGTAGCAGCAGGCGGTCTCGGAGATGCCGAGACCGCCTGCTGCTTCTGAGATGCACTTTGGTCTAACTCCTCAGGGAAAGCTCGTACTTGAAAATTGAAGGCGTTTTTGTTCTTTTCAGACCGTGAGGAGCATGAATATGTGTTTCTTCTGCAAATGTGAGCTCTGGGTCCAAAGTTACGTTTTCTGGCTGAATTGAGCCCTACTGCCAAATCTGAGGTGCACTTTGTACTAACTCTTCCGGGAAAGCTCGTGTTTGAAAATTGAAGGAGTTTTTGTCCTTTTCAGACCGTGATGAGGATGAATATGTTTTTCTTCTGCAAATCTGAGCTCTGTATCAAAAGTTACGTTTTCTGGCTGAATTGAGCCCTACTGCCAATTCTGAGATGCAGTTTGGTCTAACTCCTCAGGGAAAGCTCATACTTGAAAATTGAATCTGTTTTTGTGCTTTTCAGACCGTGAGGAGCATGAATATGTGTTTCTTCTGCAAATCTGAGCTCTGGGTCAAAAGGTTCCTTTTCTGGCTGAATTGAGCCCTCCTGCCAATTCTGAGATGCACTTGGTCTAACTCCTCAGGGAAAGATCGTACTTACAAATTGAATCTGTTTTTCTGCTTTTCAGACCGTGAGGAGCATGAATATGTGTTTCTTCTACAAATCTGAGCTCTGGGTCCAAAGTTACGTTTTCTGGCTGAATTGAGCCCTACTGCCAAATCTGAGGTGCACTTTGTACTAACTCTTCCGGGAAAGCTCGTGCTTGAAAATTGAAGGAGTTTTTGTGCTTTTCAGACCGTGAGGAGGATGAATATGCATTTCTTCTGCAAATCTGATCTCTGGGTCCAAAGTTACGTTTTCTGGCTGAATTGAGCCCTACTGCCAAATCTGAGGTGCACTTTGTACTAACTCTTCCGGGAAAGCTCGTGCTTGAAAATTGTTGGCGTTTTTGTGCTTTTCAGACCGTGAGGAGTATGAATATGCATTTCTTCTGCAAATCTGATCTCTGGGTCCAAACTTACGTTTTCTGGCTGAATTGAGCCCTACTGCCAAATCTGAGGTGCACTTTGTACTAACTCTTCCGGGAAAGCTCGTGCTTGAAAATTGAAGGAGTTTTTGTGCTTTTCAGACCTTGAGGAGCATGAATATGTGTTTCTTCTGCAAATGTGAGCTCTGGGTCCAAAGTTACGTTTTCTGGCTGAATTGAGCCCTACTGCCAATTCTGAGATGCACTTTGGTCTAACTCCTCAGGGAAAGCTCGTACTTGAAAATTGAAGGCGTTTTTGTTCTTTTCAGACCGTGAGGAGCATGAATATGTGTTTCTTCTGCAAATGTGAGCTCTGGGTCCAAAGTTACGTTTTCTGGCTGAATTGAGCCCTACTGCCAAAATCTGAGGTGCACTTTGTACTAACTCTTCCGGGAAAGCTCGTGCTTGAAAATTGAAGGAGTTTTTTGTGCTTTTCAGACCGTGAGGAGGATGAATATGTTTTTCTTCTGCAAATCTGAGCTCTGGGTCAAAAGGTTCCTTTTCTGGCTGAATTGAGCCCTCCTGCCAATTCTGAGATGCACTTTGGTCTAACTCCTCAGGGAAAGCTCGTACATGAAAATTGAATCTGTTTTTGTGCTTTTCAGACCGTGAGGAGCATGAATATGTGTTTCTTCTACAAATCTGAGCTTTGGGTCCAAAGTTACATTTTCTGGCTGAATCGAGCCCTACTGCCAATTCTGAGATGCACTTTGGTCTAACTCCTAAGGGAAAGCTCGTACTTGAAAATTGAATCTGTTTTTTGTGCTTTTCAGACCGTGAGGAGCATGAATATGTGTTTCTTCTACAAATCTGAGCTCTGGGTCCAAAGTTCCATTTTCTGGCTGAATTGAGCCCTACTGCCAATTCTGAGATGCACTTTGGTCTAACTCCTCAGGGAAAGCTCGTACTTGAAAATTGAATCTGTTTTTGTGCTTTTCAGACCGTGAGGAGCATGAATATGTGTTTCTTCTGCAAATCTGAGCTCTGGGTCAAAAGGTTCCTTTTCTGGCTGAATTGAGCCCTCCTGCCAATTCTGAGATGCACTTTGGTCTAACTCCTCAGGGAAAGATCGTACTTACAAATTGAATCTGTTTTTCTGCTTTTCAGACCGTGAGGAGCATGAATATGTGTTTCTTCTACAAATCTGAGCTCTGGGTCCAAAGTTACGTTTTCTGGCTGAATTGAGCCCTACTGCCAAATCTGAGGTGCACTTTGTACTAACTCTTCCGGGGAAAGCTCGTGCTTGAAAATTGAAGGAGTTTTTGTGCTTTTCAGACCGTGAGGAGGATGAATATGCATTTCTTCTGCAAATCTGATCTCTGGGTCCAAAGTTACGTTTTCTGGCTGAATTGAGCCCTACTGCCAAATCTGAGGTGCACTTTGTACTAACTCTTCCGGGAAAGCTCGTGCTTGAAAATTGTTGGCGTTTTTGTGCTTTTCAGACCGTGAGGAGTATGAATATGCATTTCTTCTGCAAATCTGATCTCTGGGTCCAAACTTACGTTTTCTGGCTGAATTGAGCCCTACTGCCAAATCTGAGGTGCACTTTGTACTAACTCTTCCGGGAAAGCTCGTGCTTGAAAATTGAAGGAGTTTTTGTGCTTTTCAGACCTTGAGGAGCATGAATATGTGTTTCTTCTGCAAATGTGAGCTCTGGGTCCAAAGTTACGTTTTCTGGCTGAATTGAGCCCTACTGCCAATTCTGAGATGCACTTTGGTCTAACTCCTCAGGGAAAGCTCGTACTTGAAAATTGAAGGCGTTTTTGTTCTTTTCAGACCGTGAGGAGCATGAATATGTGTTTCTTCTGCAAATGTGAGCTCTGGGTCCAAAGTTACGTTTTCTGGCTGAATTGAGCCCTACTGCCAAATCTGAGGTGCACTTTGTACTAACTCTTCCGGGAAAGCTCGTGCTTGAAAATTGAAGGAGTTTTTGTGCTTTTCAGACCGTGAGGAGGATGAATATGTTTTTTCTTCTGCAAATCTGAGCTCTGGGTCAAAAGGTTCCTTTTCTGGCTGAATTGAGCCCTCCTGCCAATTCTGAGATGCACTTTGGTCTAACTCCTCAGGGAAAGCTCGTACATGAAAATTGAATCTGTTTTTGTGCTTTTCAGACCGTGAGGAGCATGAATATGTGTTTCTTCTACAAATCTGAGCTTTGGGTCCAAAGTTACATTTTCTGGCTGAATCGAGCCCTACTGCCAATTCTGAGATGCACTTTGGTCTAACTCCTAAGGGAAAGCTCGTACTTGAAAATTGAATCTGTTTTTGTGCTTTTCAGACCGTGAGGAGCATGAATATGTGTTTCTTCTACAAATCTGAGCTCTGGGTCCAAAGTTCCATTTTCTGGCTGAATTGAGCCCTACTGCCAATTCTGAGATGCACTTTGGTCTAACTCCTCAGGGAAAGCTCGTACTTGAAAATTGAATCTGTTTTTGTGCTTTTCAGACAGTGAGGAGCATGAATATGTGTTTCTTCTGCAAATTGAGCTCTGTGTCAAAAGTTTCCTTTTCTGGCTGAATTGAGCCCTACTGCCAATTCTGAGATGCACTTTGGTCTAACTCCTCAGGGAAAGCTTGTACATGAAAATTGAATCTGTTTTTGTGCTTTTCAGACTGTGAGGAGCATGAATATGTGTTTCTTCTGCAAATTGAGCTCTGTGTCAAAAGTTACGTTTTCTGGCTGAATTGAGCCCTCCTGCCAATTCTGAGATGCACTTTGGTCTAACTCCTCAGGAAAGCTCGTACTTACAAATTGAATCTGTTTTTCTGCTTTTCAGACCGTGAGGAGCATGAATATGTGTTTCTTCTGCAAATCTGATCTCTGGGTCCAAAGTTACATTTTCTGGCTGAATTGAGCCCTACTGCCAATTCTGAGATGCAGTTTGGTCTAACTCTTCTGGGAAAACTCGTGCTTGAAAATTGAAGGAGTTTTTGTGCTTTTCAGACCGTGAGGAGGATGAATATGTTTTTCTTCTGCAAATCTGAGCTCTGTATCAAAAGTTACGTTTTCTGGCTGAATTGAGCCCTACTGCCAATTCTGAGATGCAGTTTGGTCTAACTCCTCAGGGAAAGCTCATACTTGAAAATTGAATCTGTTTTTGTGCTTTTCAGACCGTGAGGAGCATGAATATATGTTTCTTCTGCAAATCTGAGCTCTGGGTCAAAAGTTACGTTTTCTGGCTGAATTGAGCCCTACTGCCAATTCTGAGATCCACTTTGATCTAACTCCTCAGGGAAAGCTCGTACTTGAAAATTGAATCTGTTTTTGTGCTTTTCAGACCGTGAGGAGCATGAATATGTGTTTCTTCTGCAAATGTGAGCTCTGGGTCCAAAGTTACATTTTCTGGCTGAATTGAGCCCTACTGCCAATTCTGAGATGCACTTTGGTCTAACTCCTCAGGGAAAGCTCGTACTTGAAAATTGAAGGCGTTTTTGTTCTTTTCAGACCGTGAGGAGCATGAATATGTGTTTCTTCTGCAAATGTGAGCTCTGGGTCCAAAGTTACGTTTTCTGGCTGAATTGAGCCCTACTGCCAAATCTGAGGTGCACTTTGTACTAACTCTTCCGGGAAAGCTCGTGTTTGAAAATTGAAGGAGTTTTTGTCCTTTTCAGACCGTGATGAGGATGAATATGTTTTTCTCTGCAAATCTGAGCTCTGTATCAAAAGTTACGTTTTCTGGCTGAATTGAGCCCTACTGCCAATTCTGAGATGCAGTTTGGTCTAACTCCTCAGGGAAAGCTCATACTTGAAAATTGAATCTGTTTTTGTGCTTTTCAGACCGTGAGGAGCATGAATATGTTTTTCTTCTGCAAATCTGAGCTCTGGGTCAAAAGGTTCCTTTTCTGGCTGAATTGAGCCCTCCTGCCAATTCTGAGATGCACTTTGGTCTAACTCCTCAGGGAAAGATCGTACTTACAAATTGAATCTGTTTTTCTGCTTTTCAGACCGTGCGGAGCATGAATATGTGTTTCTTCTACAAATCTGAGCTCTGGGTCCAAAGTTACGTTTTCTGGCTGAATTGAGCCCTACTGCCAAATCTGAGGTGCACTTTGTACTAACTCTTCCGGGAAAGCTCGTGCTTGAAAATTGAAGGAGTTTTTGTGCTTTTCAGACCGTGAGGAGGATGAATATGCATTTCTTCTGCAAATCTGATCTCTGGGTCCAAAGTTACGTTTTCTGGCTGAATTGAGCCCTACTGCCAAATCTGAGGTGCACTTTGTACTAACTCTTCCGGGAAAGCTCGTGCTTGAAAATTGTTGGCGTTTTTGTGCTTTTCAGACCGTGAGGAGTATGAATATGCATTTCTTCTGCAAATCTGATCTCTGGGTCCAAACTTACGTTTTCTGGCTGAATTGAGCCCTACTGCCAAATCTGAGGTGCACTTTGTACTAACTCTTCCGGGAAAGCTCGTGCTTGAAAATTGAAGGAGTTTTTGTGCTTTTCAGACCTTGAGGAGCATGAATATGTGTTTCTTCTGCAAATGTGAGCTCTGGGTCCAAAGTTACGTTTTCTGGCTGAATTGAGCCCTACTGCCAATTCTGAGATGCACTTTGGTCTAACTCCTCAGGGAAAGCTCGTACTTGAAAATTGAAGGCGTTTTTGTTCTTTTCAGACCGTGAGGAGCATGAATATGTGTTTCTTCTGCAAATGTGAGCTCTGGGTCCAAAGTTACGTTTTCTGGCTGAATTGAGCCCTCCTGCCAATTCTGAGATGCACTTTGGTCTAACTCCTCAGGGAAAGCTCGTACATGAAAATTGAATCTGTTTTTGTGCTTTTCAGACCGTGAGGAGCATGAATATGTGTTTCTTCTACAAATCTGAGCTTTGGGTCCAAAGTTACATTTTCTGGCTGATCGAGCCCTACTGCCAATTCTGAGATGCACTTTGGTCTAACTCCTAAGGGAAAGCTCGTACTTGAAAATTGAATCTGTTTTTGTGCTTTTCAGACCGTGAGGAGCATGAATATGTGTTTCTTCTACAAATCTGAGCTCTGGGTCCAAAGTTCCATTTTCTGGCTGAATTGAGCCCTACTGCCAATTCTGAGATGCACTTTGGTCTAACTCCTCAGGGAAAGCTCGTACTTGAAAATTGAATCTGTTTTTGTGCTTTTCAGACAGTGAGGAGCATGAATATGTGTTTCTTCTGCAAATTGAGCTCTGTGTCAAAAGTTTCCTTTTCTGGCTGAATTGAGCCCTACTGCCAATTCTGAGATGCACTTTGGTCTAACTCCTCAGGGAAAGCTCGTACATGAAAATTGAATCTGTTTTTGTGCTTTTCAGACTGTGAGGAGCATGAATATGTGTTTCTTCTGCAAATTGAGCTCTGTGTCAAAAGTTACGTTTTCTGGCTGAATTGAGCCCTCCTGCCAATTCTGAGATGCACTTTGGTCTAACTCCTCAGGGAAAGCTCGTACTTACAAATTGAATCTGTTTTTCTGCTTTTCAGACCGTGAGGAGCATGAATATGTGTTTCTTCTGCAAATCTGATCTCTGGGTCCAAAGTTACATTTTCTGGCTGAATTGAGCCCTACTGCCAATTCTGAGATGCAGTTTGGTCTAACTCTTCTGGGAAAACTCGTGCTTGAAAATTGAAGGAGTTTTTGTGCTTTTCAGACCGTGAGGAGGATGAATATGTTTTTCTTCTGCAAATCTGAGCTCTGTATCAAAAGTTACGTTTTCTGGCTGAATTGAGCCCTACTGCCAATTCTGAGATCCACTTTGATCTAACTCCTCAGGGAAAGCTCGTACTTGAAAATTGAATCTGTTTTTGTGCTTTTCAGACCGTGAGGAGCATGAATATGTGTTTCTTCTGCAAATGTGAGCTCTGGGTCCAAAGTTACATTTTCTGGCTGAATTGAGCCCTACTGCCAAATCTGAGGTGCACTTTGTACTAACTCTTCCGGGAAAGCTCGTGTTTGAAATTGAAGGAGTTTTTGTCCTTTTCAGACCGTGATGAGGATGAATATGTTTTTCTTCTGCAAATCTGAGCTCTGTATCAAAAGTTACGTTTTCTGGCTGAATTGAGCCCTACTGCCAATTCTGAGATGCAGTTTGGTCTAACTCCTCAGGGAAAGCTCATACTTGAAAATTGAATCTGTTTTTGTGCTTTTCAGACCGTGAGGAGCATGAATATGTTTTTCTTCTGCAAATCTGAGCTCTGGGTCAAAAGGTTCCTTTTCTGGCTGAATTGAGCCCTCCTGCCAATTCTGAGATGCACTTTGGTCTAACTCCTCAGGGAAAGCTCGTACTTGAAAATTGAAGGCGTTTTTGTTCTTTTCAGACCGTGAGGAGCATGAATATGTGTTTCTTCTGCAAATGTGAGCTCTGGGTCCAAAGTTACGTTTTCTGGCTGAATTGAGCCCTACTGCCAAATCTGAGGTGCACTTTGTACTAACTCTTCCGGGAAAGCTCGTGTTTGAAAATTGAAGGAGTTTTTGTCCTTTTCAGACCGTGATGAGGATGAATATGTTTTTCTTCTGCAAATCTGAGCTCTGTATCAAAAGTTACGTTTTCTGGCTGAATTGAGCCCTACTGCCAATTCTGAGATGCAGTTTGGTCTAACTCCTCAGGGAAAGCTCATACTTGAAAATTGAATCTGTTTTTGTGCTTTTCAGACCGTGAGGAGCATGAATATGTTTTTCTTCTGCAAATCTGAGCTCTGGGTCAAAAGGTTCCTTTTCTGGCTGAATTGAGCCCTCCTGCCAATTCTGAGATCCACTTTGGTCTAACTCCTCAGGGAAAGCTCGTACATGAAAATTGAATCTGTTTTTTGTGCTTTTCAGACCGTGAGGAGCATGAATATGTGTTTCTTCTACAAATCTGAGCTTTGGGTCCAAAGTTACATTTTCTGGCTGAATCGAGCCCTACTGCCAATTCTGAGATGCACTTTGGTCTAACCCCTAAGGGAAAGCTCGTACTTGAAAATTGAATCTGTTTTTGTGCTTTTCAGACCGTGAGGAGCATGAATATGTGTTTCTTCTACAAATCTGAGCTCTGGGTCCAAAGTTCCATTTTCTGGCTGAATTGAGCCCTACTGCCAATTCTGAGATGCACTTTGGTCTAACTCCTCAGGGAAAGCTCGTACTTGAAAATTGAATCTGTTTTTGTGCTTTTCAGACAGTGAGGAGCATGAATATGTGTTTCTTCTGCAAATTGAGCTCTGTGTCAAAAGTTTCCTTTTCTGGCTGAATTGAGCCCTACTGCCAATTCTGAGATGCACTTTGGTCTAAGTCCTCAGGGAAAGCTCGTACATGAAAATTGAATCTGTTTTTGTGCTTTTCAGACTGTGAGGAGCATGAATATGTGTTTCTTCTGCAAATTGAGCTCTGTGTCAAAAGTTACGTTTTCTGGCTGAATTGAGCCCTCCTGCCAATTCTGAGATGCACTTTGGTCTAACTCCTCAGGGAAAGCTCGTACTTA
The DNA here is from genome assembly GCF_029215685.1 of Pituophis catenifer annectens. NCBI lineage: Eukaryota > Metazoa > Chordata > Lepidosauria > Squamata > Colubridae > Pituophis > Pituophis catenifer. Next base: position 9,704 of record NW_027257135.1, read on the forward strand.
CAAATTGAATCTGTTTTTCTGCTTTTCAGACCGTGAGGAGCATGAATATGTGTTTCTTCTGCAAATCTGATCTCTGGGTCCAAAGTTACATTTTCTGGCTGAATTGAGCCCTACTGCCAATTCTGAGATGCAGTTTGGTCTAACTCTTCTGGGAAAACTCGTGCTTGAAAATTGAAGGAGTTTTTGTGCTTTTCAGACCGTGAGGAGGATGAATATGTTTTTCTTCTGCAAATCTGAGCTCTGTATCAAAAGTTACGTTTTCTGGCTGAATTGAGCCCTACTGCCAATTCTGAGATGCAGTTTGGTCTAACTCCTCAGGGAAAGCTCATACTTGAAAATTGAATCTGTTTTTGTGCTTTTCAGACCGTGAGGAGCATGAATATATGTTTCTTCTGCAAATCTGAGCTCTGGGTCAAAAGTTTCCTTTTCTGGCTGAATTGAGCCCTACTGCCAATTCTGAGATGCACTTTGGTCTAACTCCTCAGGGAAAGCTCGTACTTGAAAATTGAATCTGTTTTTGTGCTTTTCAGACCGTGAGGAGCATGAATATGTTTTTCTTCTGCAAATCTGAGCTCTCTATCAAAAGTTACGTTTTCTGGCTGAATTGAGCCCTAATGCCAATTCTGAGATGCACTTAGGTCTAACTCCGCAGGGAAAGCTCGTACTTAAAAATTGAATCTGTTTTTTCTGCTTTTCAGACAGTGAGGAGCATGAATATGTGTTTCTTCTGCAAATGTGAGCTCTGTATCAAAAGTTACGTTTTCTGGCTGAATTGAGCCCTACTGCCAATTCTGAGATGCAGTTTGGTCTAACTCCTCAGGGAAAGCTCATACTTGAAAATTGAATCTGTTTTTGTGCTTTTCAGACCGTGAGGAGCATGAATATATGTTTCTTCTGCAAATCTGAGCTCTGGGTCAAAAGGTTCCTTTTCTGGCTGAATTGAGCCCTCCTGCCAATTCTGAGATGCACTTTGGTCTAACTCCTCAGGGAAAGCTCGTACATGAAAATTGAATCAGTTTTTGTGCTTTTCAGACCGTGAGGAGCATGAATATGTGTTTCTTCTACAAATCTGAGCTTTGGGTCCAAAGTTACATTTTCTGGCTGAATCGAGCCCAACTGCCAATTCTGAGATGCACTTTGGTCTAACTCCTAAGGGAAAGCTCGTACTTGAAAATTGAATCTGTTTTTGTGCTTTTCAGACCGTGAGGAGCGATGAATATGTGTTTCTTCTGCAAATCTGAGCTCTGGGTCAAAAGTTACGTTTTCTGGCTGAATTGAGCCCTACTGCCAAATCTAAGGTGCACTTGTCCTAACTCTTCCAGGAAAGCTCGTGCTTGAAAATTGAAGGAGTTTTTGTGCTTTTCAGACCGTGTGGAGGATGAATATGCATTTCTTCTGCAAATCTGATCTCTGGGTCCAAAGTTACGTTTTCTGGCTGAATTGAGCCCTACTGCCAATTCTGAGATGCAGTTTGGTCTAACTCCTCAGGGAAAGCTCATACTTGAAAATTGAATCTGTTTTTGTGCTTTTCAGACCGTGAGGAGCATGAATATGTGTTTCTTCTGCAAATTGAGCTCTGTGTCAAAAGTTTCCTTTTCTGGCTGAATTGAGCCCTACTGCCAATTCTGAGATGCACTTTGGTCTAACTCCTCAGGGAAAGCTCGTACATGAAAATTGAATCTGTTTTTGGGCTTTTCAGACCGTGAGGAGCATGAATATATTTTTCTTCTGCAAATCTGAGCTCTGTATCAAAAGTTACGTTTTCTGGCTGAATTGAGCCCTGCTGCCAATTCTGAGATCCACTTTGATCTAACTCCTCAGGGAAAGCTCGTACTTGAAAATTGAATCTGTTTTTGTGCTTTTCAGACCGTGAGGAGCATGAATATGTGTTTCTTCTGCAAATGTGAGCTCTGGGTCCAAAGTTACATTTTCTGGCTGAATTGAGCCCTACTGCCAATTCTGAGATGCACTTTGGTCTAACTCCTCAGGGAAAGCTCGTACTTGAAAATTGAAGGCGTTTTTGTTCTTTTCAGACCGTGAGGAGCATGAATATGTGTTTCTTCTGCAAATGTGAGCTCTGGGTCCAAAGTTACGTTTTCTGGCTGAATTGAGCCCTACTGCCAAATCTGAGGTGCACTTTGTACTAACTCTTCCGGGAAAGCTCGTGTTTGAAAATTGAAGGAGTTTTTGTCCTTTTCAGACCGTGATGAGGATGAATATGTTTTTCTTCTGCAAATCTGAGCTCTGTATCAAAAGTTACGTTTTCTGGCTGAATTGAGCCCTACTGCCAATTCTGAGATGCAGTTTGGTCTAACTCCTCAGGGAAAGCTCATACTTGAAAATTGAATCTGTTTTTGTGCTTTTCAGACCGTGAGGAGCATGAATATGTGTTTCTTCTGCAAATCTGAGCTCTGGGTCAAAAGGTTCCTTTTCTGGCTGAATTGAGCCCTCCTGCCAATTCTGAGATGCACTTTGGTCTAACTCCTCAGGGAAAGATCGTACTTACAAATTGAATCTGTTTTTCTGCTTTTCAGACCGTGAGGAGCATGAATATGTGTTTCTTCTACAAATCTGAGCTCTGGGTCCAAAGTTACGTTTTCTGGCTGAATTGAGCCCTACTGCCAAATCTGAGGTGCACTTTGTACTAACTCTTCCGGGAAAGCTCGTGCTTGAAAATTGAAGGAGTTTTTGTGCTTTTCAGACCGTGAGGAGGATGAATATGCATTTCTTCTGCAAATCTGATCTCTGGGTCCAAAGTTACGTTTTCTGGCTGAATTGAGCCCTACTGCCAAATCTGAGGTGCACTTGGTACTAACTCTTCCGGGAAAGCTCGTGCTTGAAAATTGTTGGCGTTTTTGTGCTTTTCAGACCGTGAGGAGTATGAATATGCATTTCTTCTGCAAATCTGATCTCTGGGTCCAAACTTACGTTTTCTGGCTGAATTGAGCCCTACTGCCAAATCTGAGGTGCACTTTGTACTAACTCTTCCGGGAAAGCTCGTGCTTGAAAATTGAAGGAGTTTTTGTGCTTTTCAGACCTTGAGGAGCATGAATATGTGTTTCTTCTGCAAATGTGAGCTCTGGGTCCAAAGTTACGTTTTCTGGCTGAATTGAGCCCTACTGCCAATTCTGAGATGCACTTTGGTCTAACTCCTCAGGGAAAGCTCGTACTTGAAAATTGAAGGCGTTTTTGTTCTTTTCAGACCGTGAGGAGCATGAATATGTGTTTCTTCTGCAAATGTGAGCTCTGGGTCCAAAGTTACGTTTCTGGCTGAATTGAGCCCTACTGCCAAATCTGAGGTGCACTTTGTACTAACTCTTCCGGGAAAGCTCGTGCTTGAAAATTGAAGGAGTTTTTGTGCTTTTCAGACCGTGAGGAGGATGAATATGTTTTTCTTCTGCAAATCTCAGCTCTGTATCAAAAGTTTCGTTTTCTGGCTGAATTGAGCCCTACTGCCAATTCTGAGATGCAGTTTGGTCTAACTCCTCAGGGAAAGCTCATACTTGAAAATTGAATCTGTTTTTGTGCTTTTCAGACCGTGAGGAGCATGAATATGTGTTTCTTCTGCAAATCTGAGCTCTGGGTCAAAAGTTTCCTTTTCTGGCTGAATTGAGCCCTACTGCCAAGTCTGAGATGAACTTAGGTCTAACTCCGCAGGGAAAGCTCGTACTTAAAAATTGAATCTGTTTTTCTGCTTTTCAGACAGTGAGGAGCATGAATATGTGTTTCTTCTGCAAATGTGAGCTATGGGTCCAAAGTTACATTTTCTGGCTGAATTGAGCCCTACTGCCAATTCTGAGATGCACTTTGGTCTAACTCCTCAGGGAAAGATCGTACTTGAAAATTGAATCTGTTTTTGTGCTTTTCAGACAGTGAGGAGCATGAATATGTGTTTCTTCTACAAATCTGAGCTTTGGGTCCAAAGTTACATTTTCTGGCTGAATCAAGCCCTACTGCCAATTCTGAGATGCACTTTGGTCTAACTCCTAAGGGAAAGCTCGTACTTGAAAATTGAATCTGTTTTTGTGCTTTTCAGACAGTGAGGAACATGAATATGTGTTTCTTCTGCAAATTTAGCTCTGTGTCAAAAGTTATATCTTCTGGCTGAATTGAGCCCCCCTGCCAATTCTGAGGTGCACTTTGGTCTAACTCTTCCGGGAAAGCTCGTGCTTGAAAATTGAAGGAGTTTTTGTGCTTTTCAGACCGTGATGAGGATGAATATGTTTTTCTTCTGCAAATCTGAGCTCTGTATCAAAGGTTACGTTTTCTGGCTGAATTGAGCCCTACTGCCAATTCTGAGATGCAGTTTGGTCTAACTCCTCAGGGAAAGCTCATACTTGAAAATTGAATCTGTTTTTGTGCTTTTCAGACCGTGAGGAGCATGAATATGTGTTTCTTCTGCAAATCTGAGCTCTGGGTCAAAAGATTCCTTTTCTTGCTGAATTTAGCCCTACTGCCAATTCTGAGATGCACTTTGGTCTAACTCCTCAGGGAAAGCTCGTACATGAAAATTGAATCTGTTTTTGTGCTTTTCAGACCGTGAGGAGCATGAATATCTGTTTCTTCTACAAATCTGAGCTTTGGGTCCAAAGTTACATTTTCTGGCTGAATCGAGAACTACTGCCAATTCTGAGATGCACTTTGGTCTACCTCCTAAGGGAAAGCTCGTACTTGAAAATTGAATCTGTTTTTGTGCTTTTCAGACCGTGAGGAGCATGAATATGTGTTTCTTCTGCAAATGTGAGCTCTGGGTCCAAAGTTACATTTTCTGGCTGAATTGAGCCCTACTGCCAATTCTGAGATGCACTTTGGTCTAACTCCTCAGGGAAAGCTCGTACTTGAAAATTGAAGGCGTTTTTGTTCTTTTCAGACCGTGAGGAGCATGAATATGTGTTTCTTCTGCAAATGTGAGCTCTGGGTCCAAAGTTACGTTTTCTGGCTGAATTGAGCCCTACTGCCAAATCTGAGGTGCACTTTGTACTAACTCTTCCGGGAAAGCTCGTGTTTGAAAATTGAAGGAGTTTTTTGTCCTTTTCAGACCGTGATGAGGATGAATATGTTTTTCTTCTGCAAATCTGAGCTCTGTATCAAAAGTTACGTTTTCTGGGCTGAATTGAGCCCTACTGCCAATTCTGAGATGCAGTTTGGTCTAACTCCTCAGGGAAAGCTCATACTTGAAAATTGAATCTGTTTTTGTGCTTTTCAGACCGTGAGGAGCATGAATATGTGTTTCTTCTGCAAATCTGAGCTCTGGGTCAAAAGGTTCCTTTTCTGGCTGAATTGAGCCCTCCTGCCAATTCTGAGATGCACTTTGGTCTAACTCCTCAGGGAAAGATCGTACTTACAAATTGAATCTGTTTTTCTGCTTTTCAGACCGTGAGGAGCATGAATATGTGTTTCTTCTACAAATCTGAGCTCTGGGTCCAAAGTTACGTTTTCTGGCTGAATTGAGCCCTACTGCCAAATCTGAGGTGCACTTTGTACTAACTCTTCCGTGAAAGCTCGTGCTTGAAAATTGAAGGAGTTTTTGTGCTTTTCAGACAGTGAGGAGTATGAATATGCATTTCTTCTGCAAATCTGATCTCTGGGTCCAAACTTACGTTTTCTGGCTGAATTGAGCCCTACTGACAAATCTGAGGTGCACTTTGTACTAACTCTTCCGGGAAAGCTCGTGCTTGAAAATTGAAGGAGTTTTTGTGCTTTTCAGACCTTGAGGAGCATGAATATGTGTTTCTTCTGCAAATGTGAGCTCTCTATCAAAAGTTACGTTTTCTGGCTGAATTGAGCCCTACTGCCAATTCTGAGATGCACTTTGGTCTAACTCCTCAGGGAAAGCTCGTACTTGAAAATTGAAGGGCGTTTTTTGTTCTTTTCAGACCGTGAGGAGCATGAATATGTGTTTCTTCTGCAAATGTGAGCTCTGGGTCCAAAGTTACGTTTTCTGGCTGAATTGAGCCCTACTGCCAAATCTGAGGTGCACTTTGTACTAACTCTTCCGGGAAAGCTCGTGCTTGAAAATTGAAGGAGTTTTTGTGCTTTTCAGACCGTGAGGAGGATGAATATGTTTTTCTTCTGCAAATCTCAGCTCTGTATCAAAAGTTTCGTTTTCTGGCTGAATTGAGCCCTACTGCCAATTCTGAGATGCAGTTTGGTCTAACTCCTCAGGGAAAGCTCATACTTGAAAATTGAATCTGTTTTTGTGCTTTTCAGACCGTGAGGAGCATGAATATGTGTTTCTTCTGCAAATCTGAGCTCTGGGTCAAAAGTTTCCTTTTCTGGCTGAATTGAGCCCTACTGCCAAGTCTGAGATGAACTTAGGTCTAACTCCACAGGGAAAGCTCGTACTTAAAAATTGAAACTGTTTTTCTGCTTTTCAGACAGTGAGGAGCATGAATATGTGTTTCTTCTGCAAATGTGAGCTCTGGGTCCAAAGTTACATTTTCTGGCTGAATTGAGCCCTACTGCCAATTCTGAGATGCACTTTGGTCTAACTCCTCAGGGAAAGCTCGTACTTGAAAATTGAATCTGTTTTTGTGCTTTTCAGACAGTGAGGAGCATGAATATGTGTTTCTTCTGCAAATCTGAGCTCTGTATCAAAAGTTACGTTTTCTGGCTGAATTGAGCCCTACTGCCAAATCTGAGGTGCACTTTGTACTATCTCTTCCGGGAAAGCTCGTGCTTGAAAATTGAAGGAGTTTTTGTGCTTTTCAGACCGTGAAGAGGATGAATATGCATTTCTTCTTCAAATCTGATCTCTGGGTCCAAAGTTACGTTTTCTGGCTGAATTGAGCCCTACTGCCAAATCTGAGGTGCACTTTGTACTAACTCTTCCGGGAAAGCTCGTGCTTGAAAATTGTAGGTGTTTTTGTGCTTTTCAGACCGTGAGGAGGATGAATATGTTTTTCTTCTGCAAATCTGAGCTCTGTATCAAAAGTTACGTTTTCTGGCTGAATTGAGCCTTACTGCGAAATCTGAGGTGCACTTTGTACTAACTCTTCCGGGAAAGCTCGTGCTTGAAAATTGAAGGAGTTTTTTGTGCTTTTCAGACCGTGAGGAGGATGAATATGTTTTTCTTTTGCAAATCTGAGCTCTGTATCAAAAGTTACGTTTTCTGGCTGAATTGAGCCATACTGCCAATTCTGAGATGCACTTTGGTCTAACTCCTTTGGTAAAGCTCGTACTTGAAAATTGAATCTGTTTTTGTGCTTTTCAGACCGTGAGGAGCATGAATATGTGTTTCTTCTACAAATCTGAGCTTTGGGTCAAAAGTTTCCTTTTCTGGCTTAATTGAGCCCTACTGCCAATTCTGAGATGCACTTTGGTCTAACTCCTCAGGTAAAGCTCGTACTTACAAATTGAATCTGTTTTTCTGCTTTTCAGGACCGTGAGGAGCATGAATATGTGTTTCTTCTGCGAATGTGAGCTCTGAGTCCAAAGTTACGTTTTCTGGCTGAATTGAGCCCTACTGCCAATTCTGAGATGCACTTTGGTCTAACTCCTCAGGGAAAGCTCGTACTTGAAAATTTTAGGCGTTTTTGTTCTTTTCAGACCGTGAGGAGCATGAATATGTGTTTCTTCTGCAAATGTGAGCTCTGGGTCCAAAGTTACGTTTTCTGGCTGAATTGAGCCCTACTGCCAAATCTGAGGTGCACTTTGTACTAACTCTTCCGGGAAAGCTCGTGCTTGAAAATTGTAGGCGTTTTTGTTCTTTTCAGACCGTGAGGAGTATGAATATGCATTTCTTCTCCAAATCTGATCTCTGGGTCCAAAGTTACGTTTTCTGGCTGAATTGAGCCTTACTGCGAAATCTGAGGTGCACTTTGTACTAACTCTTCCGGGAAAGCTCGTGCTTGAAAATTGAAGGAGTTTTTGTGCTTTTCAGACCGTGAGGAGGATGAATATGTGTTTCTTCTGTAAATGTGAGCTCTGGGTCCAAAGTTACGTTTTCTGGCTGAATTGAGCCCTACTGTCAAATCTGAGGTGCACTTTGTACTATCTCTTCCGGGAAAGCTCGTGCTTGAAAATTGAAGGAGTTTTTGTGCTTTTCAGACCGTGAAGAGGATGAATATGCATTTCTTCTTCAAATCTGATCTCTGGGTCCAAAGCTACGTTTTCTGGCTGAATTGAGCCCTACTGCCAAATCTGAGGTGCACTTAGGTCTAACTCCTCAGGTAAAGCTCGTAATTGAAAATTGAATCTGTTTTTCTGCTTTTCAGACCGTGAGGAGCATGAATATGTGTTTCTTCTGTAAATGTGAGCTCTGGGTCCAAAGTTACGTTTTCTGGCTGAATTGAGCCCTACTGCCAAATCTGAGGTGCACTTGGGTCTAACTCCGCAGGGGAAAGCTCGTGCTTGAAAATTGAAGGAGTTTTTGTGCTTTTCAGACCGTGAAGAGGATGAATATGCATTTCTTCTTCAAATCTGATCTCTGGGTCCAAAGCTACGTTTTCTGGCTGAATTGAGCCCTACTGCCAATTCTGAGATGCACTTAGGTCTAACTCCTCAGGTAAAGCTCGTACTTGAAAATTGAATCTGTTTTTCTGCTTTTCAGACCGTGAGGAGCATGAATATGTGTTTCTTCTACAAATCTGAGCTTTGGGTCAAAAGTTTCCTTTTCTGGCTGAATTGAGCCCTACTGCCAATTCTGAGATGCACTTTGGTCTAACTCCTCAGGTAAAGCTCGTACTTACAAATTCAATCTGTTTTTCTGCTTTTCAGACCGTGAGGAGCATGAATATGTGTTTCTTCTGCAAATGTGAGCTCTGGGTCCAAAGTTACGTTTTCTGGCTGAATTGAGCCCTACTGCCAATTCTGAGATGCACTTTGGTCTAACTCCTCAGGGAAAGCTCGTACTTGAAAATTGAATCTGTTTTTGTGCTTTTCAGACAGTGAGGAACATGAATATGTGTTTCTTCTGCAAATTGAGCTCTGTGTCAAAAGTTATATCTTCTGGCTGAATTGAGCCCTCCTGCCATATCTGAGGTGCACTTGGGTCTTACTCCGCAGGGAAAGCTCGTGCTTGAAAATTGAAGGAGTTTTTGTGCTTTTCAGACCGTGAAGAGGATGAATATGCATTTCTTCTTCAAATCTGATCTCTGGGTCCAAAGTTACGTTTTCTGGCTGAATTGAGCCCTACTGCCAAATCTGAGGTGCACTTTGTACTATCTCTTCCGGGAAAGCTCGTGCTTGAAAATTGAAGGAGTTTTTGTGCTTTTCAGACCGTGAGGAGCATGAATATGTGTTTCTTCTGCAAATCTGAGCTCTGTATCAAAAGTTACGTTTTCTGGCTGAATTGAGCCCTACTGCCAATTCTGAGATGCACTTAGGTCTAACTCCTCAGGTAAAGCTCGTACTTGAAAATTGAATCTGATTTTCTGCTTTTCAGACCGTGAGGAGCATGAATATGTGTTTCTTCTGTAAATGTGAGCTCTGGGTCCAAAGTTACGTTTTCTGGCTGAATTGAGCCCTACTGCCAAATCTGAGGTGCACTTTGTACTATCTCTTCCGGGAAAGCTCGTGCTTGAAAATTGAAGGAGTTTTTGTGCTTTTCAGACCGTGAAGAGGATGAATATGCATTTCTTCTTCAAATCTGATCTCTGGGTCCAAAGTTACGTTTTCTGGCTGAATTGAGCCCTACTGCCAAATCTGAGGTGCACTTTGTACTAACTCTTCCGGGAAAGCTCGTGCTTGAAAATTGTAGGCGTTTTTGTGCTTTTCAGACCGTGAGGAGGATGAATATGTTTTTCTTCTGCAAATCTGAGCTCTGTATCAAAAGTTACGTTTTCTGGCTGAATTGAGCCTTACTGCGAAATCTGAGGTGCACTTTGTAGTAACTCTTCCGGGAAAGCTCGTGCTTGAAAATTGAAGGAGTTTTTGTGCTTTTCAGACCGTGAGGAGGATGAATATGTTTTTCTTCTGCAAATCTGAGCTCTGTATCAAAAGTTACGTTTTCTGGCTGAATTGAGCCATACTGCCAATTCTGAGATGCACTTAGGTCTAACTCCTTAGGTAAAGCTCGTACTTGAAAATTGAATCTGTTTTTGTGCTTTTCAGACCGTGAGGAGCATGAATATGTGTTTCTTCTACAAATCTGAGCTTTGGGTCAAAAGTTTCCTTTTCTGGCTGAATTGAGCCCTACTGCCAATTCTGAGATGCACTTTGGTCTAACTCCTCAGGTAAAGCTCGTACTTACAAATTGAATCTGTTTTTCTGCTTTTCAGACCGTGAGGAGCATGAATATGTGTTTCTTCTGCAAATGTGAGCTCTGGGTCCAAAGTAACGTTTTCTGGCTGAATTGAGCCCTACTGCCAATTCTGAGATGCACTTTGGTCTAACTCCTCAGGGAAAGCTCGTACTTGAAAATTGAAGGCGTTTTTGTTCTTTTCAGACCGTGAGGAGCATGAATATGTGTTTCTTCTGCAAATGTGAGCTCTGGGTCCAAAGTTACGTTTTCTGGCTGAATTGAGCCCTACTGCCAAATCTGAGGTGCACTTTGTACTAACTCTTCCGGGAAAGCTCGTGCTTGAAAATTGTAGGCGTTTTTGTTCTTTTCAGACCGTGAGGAGTATGAATATGCATTTCTTCTCCAAATCTGATCTCTGGGTCCAAAGTTACGTTTTCTGGCTGAATTGAGCCTTACTGCGAAATCTGAGGTGCACTTTGTACTAACTCTTCCGGGAAAGCTCGTGCTTGAAAATTGAAGGAGTTTTTGTGCTTTTCAGACCGTGAGGAGGATGAATATGTTTTTCTTCTGCAAATCTGAGCTCTGTATCAAAGGTTACGTTTTCTGGCTGAATTGAGCCCTACTGCCAATTCTGAGATGCAGTTTGGTCTAACTCCTCAGGGAAAGCTCATACTTGAAAATTGAATCTGTTTTTGTGCTTTTGAGACCGTGAGGAGCATGAATATGTGTTTCTTCTGCAAATCTGAGCTCTGGGTCAAATGATTCCTTTTCTGGCTGAATTGAGCCCTACTGCCAATTCTGAGATGCACTTTGGTCTAACTCCTCAGGGAAAGCTCGTACATGAAAATTGAATCTGTTTTTGTGCTTTTCAGACCGTGAGGAGCATGAATATCTGTTTCTTCTACAAATCTGAGCTTTGGGTCCAAAGTTACATTTTCTGGCTGAATCGAGCCCTACTGCCAATTCTGAGATGCACTTTGGTCTAACTCCTAAGGGAAAGCTCGTACTTGAAAATTGAATCTGTTTTTGTGCTTTTCAGACAGTGAGGAACATGAATATGTGTTTCTTCTGCAAATTGAGCTCTGTGTCAAAAGTTATATCTTCTGGCTGAATTGAGCCCTCCTGCCAATTCTGAGGTGCACTTGGGTCTAACTCCGCAGGGAAAGCTCGTGCTTGAAAATTGAAGGAGTTTTTGTGCTTTTCAGACCGTGAAGAGGATGAATATGCATTTCTTCTTCAAATCTGATCTCTGGGTCCAAAGTTACGTTTTCTGGCTGAATTGAGCCCTACTGCCAAATCTGAGGTGCACTTTGTACTATCTCTTCCGGGAAAGCTCGTGCTTGAAAATTGAAGGAGTTTTTGTGCTTTTCAGACCGTGAGGAGCATGAATATGTGTTTCTTCTGCAAATCTGAGCTCTGTATCAAAAGTTACGTTTTCTGGCTGAATTGAGCCCTACTGCCAATTCTGAGATGCACTTAGGTCTAACTCCTCAGGTAAAGCTCGTACTTGAAAATTGAATCTGTTTTTCTGCTTTTCAGACCGTGAGGAGCATGAATATGTGTTTCTTCTGTAAATGTGAGCTCTGGGTCCAAAGTTACGTTTTCTGGCTGAATTGAGCCCTACTGCCAAATCTGAGGTGCACTTTGTACTATCTCTTCCGGGAAAGCTCGTGCTTGAAAATTGAAGGAGTTTTTGTGCTTTTCAGACCGTGAAGAGGATGAATATGCATTTCTTCTTCAAATCTGATCTCTGGGTCCAAAGTTACGTTTTCTGGCTGAATTGAGCCCTACTGCCAAATCTGAGGTGCACTTTGTACTAACTCTTCCGGGAAAGTTCGTGCTTGAAAATTGTAGGCGTTTTTGTGCTTTTCAGACCGTGAGGAGGATGAATATGTTTTTCTTCTGCAAATCTGAGCTCTGTATCAAAAGTTACGTTTTCTGGCTGAATTGAGCCTTACTGCGAAATCTGAGGTGCACTTTGTAGTAACTCTTCCGGGAAAGCTCGTGCTTGAAAATTGAAGGAGTTTTTGTGCTTTTCAGACCGTGAGGAGGATGAATATGTTTTTCTTCTGCAAATCTGAGCTCTGTATCAAAAGTTACGTTTTCTGGCTGAATTGAGCCATACTGCCAATTCTGAGATGCACTTAGGTCTAACTCCTTAGGTAAAGCTCGTACTTGAAAATTGAATCTGTTTTTGTGCTTTTCAGACCGTGAGGAGCATGAATATGTGTTTCTTCTACAAATCTGAGCTTTGGGTCAAAAGTTTCCTTTTCTGGCTGAATTGAGCCCTACTGCCAATTCTGAGATGCACTTTGGTCTAACTCCTCAGGTAAAGCTCGTACTTACAAATTGAATCTGTTTTTCTGCTTTTCAGACCGTGAGGAGCATGAATATGTGTTTCTTCTGCAAATGTGAGCTCTGGGTCCAAAGTTACGTTTTCTGGCTGAATTGAGCCCTACTGCCAATTCTGAGATGCACTTTGGTCTAACTCCTCAGGGAAAGCTCGTAGTTGAAAATTGAAGGCGTTTTTGTTCTTTTCAGACCGTGAGGAGCATGAATATGTGTTTCTTCTGCAAATGTGAGCTCTGGGTCCAAAGTTACGTTTTCTGGCTGAATTGAGCCCTACTGCCAAATCTGAGGTGCACTTTGTACTAACTCTTCCGGGAAAGCTCGTGCTTGAAAATTGTAGGCGTTTTTGTTCTTTTCAGACCGTGAGGAGTATGAATATGCATTTCTTCTCCAAATCTGATCTCTGGGTCCAAAGTTACGTTTTCTGGCTGAATTGAGCCCTACTGCCAAATCTGAGGTGCACTTAGGTCTAACTCCTCAGGTAAAGCTCGTGCTTGAAAATTGAAGGAGTTTTTGTGCTTTTCAGACCGTGAGGAGGATGAATATGTGTTTCTTCTGTAAATGTGAGCTCTGGGTCCAAAGTTACGTTTTCTGGCTGAATTGAGCCCTACTGTCAAATCTGAGGTGCACTTTGTACTATCTCTTCCGGGAAAGCTCGTGCTTGAAAATTGAAGGAGTTTTTGTGCTTTTCAGACCGTGAAGAGGATGAATATGCATTTCTTCTTCAAATCTGATCTCTGGGTCCAAAGCTACGTTTTCTGGCTGAATTGAGCCCTACTGCCAAATCTGAGGTGCACTTAGGTCTAACTCCTCAGGTAAAGCTCGTACTTGAAAATTGAATCTGTTTTTCTGCTTTTCAGGACCGTGAGGAGCATGAATATGTGTTTCTTCTGTAAATGTGAGCTCTGGGTCCAAAGTTACGTTTTCTGGCTGAATTGAGCCCTACTGCCAAATCTGAGGTGCACTTGGGTCTAACTCCGGAGGGAAAGCTCGTGCTTGAAAATTGAAGGAGTTTTTGTGCTTTTCAGACCGTGAAGAGGATGAATATGCATTTCTTCTTCAAATCTGATCTCTGGGTCCAAAGTTACTTTTTCTGGCTGAATTGAGCCCTACTGCCAAATCTGAGGTGCACTTTGTACTATCTCTTCCGGGAAAGCTCGTGCTTGAAAATTGAAGGAGTTTTTGTGCTTTTCAGACCGTGAGGAGCATGAATATGTGTTTCTTCTGCAAATCTGAGCTCTGTATCAAAAGTTACGTTTTTCTGGCTGAATTGAGCCCTACTGCCAATTCTGAGATGCACTTAGGTCTAACTCCTCAGGTAAAGCTCGTACTTGAAAATTGAATCTGTTTTTCTGCTTTTCAGACCGTGAGGAGCATGAATATGTGTTTCTTCTACAAATCTGGAGCTTTGGGTCAAAAGTTTCCTTTTCTGGCTGAATTGAGCCCTACTGCCAATTCTGAGATGCACTTTGGTCTAACTCCTCAGGTTAAAGCTCGTACTTACAAATTGAATCTGTTTTTCTGCTTTTCAGACCGTGAGGAGCATGAATATGTGTTTCTTCTGCAAATCTGATCTCTGGGTCCAAAGTTACGTTTTCTGGCTGAATTGAGCCCTACTGCCAATTCTGAGATGCACTTTGGTCTAACTCCTCATGGGAAAGCTCGTAGTTGAAAATTGAAGGCGTTTTTGTTCTTTTCAGACCGTGAGGAGCATGAATATGTGTTTCTTCTGCAAATGTGAGCTCTGGGTCCAAAGGTTACGTTTTCTGGCTGAATTGAGCCCTACTGCCAAATCTGAGGTGCACTTTGTACTAACTCTTCCGGGAAAGCTCGTGCTTGAAAATTGTAGGCGTTTTTTGTTCTTTTCAGACCGTGAGGAGTCATGAATATGCATTTCTTCTCCAAATCTGATCTCTGGGTCCAAAGTTACGTTTTCTGGCTGAATTGAGCCTTACTGCGAAATCTGAGGTGCACTTTGTACTAACTCTTCCGGGGAAAGCCTCGTGCTTGAAAATTGAAGGAGTTTTTGTGCTTTTCAGACCGTGAGGAGGATGAATATGTTTTTCTTCTGGAAATCTGAGCTCTGTATCAAAGGTTACGTTTTTCTGGCTGAATTGAGCCCTACTGCCAATTCTGAGATGCAGTTTGGTCTAACTCCCTCAGGGAAAGCTCATACTTGAAAATTGAATCTGTTTTTGTGCTTTTGAGACCGTGAGGAGCATGAATATGTGTTTCTTCTGCAAATCTGAGCTCTGGGTCAAATGATTCCTTTTCTGGCTGAATTGAGCCCTACTGCCAATTCTGAGATGCACTTTGGTCTAACTCCTCAGGGAAAGCTCGTACATGAAAATTGAATCTGTTTTTGTGCTTTTCAGACCTGTGAGGAGCATGAATATCTGTTTCTTCTACAAATCTGAGCTTTGGGTCCAAAGTTACATTTTCTGGCTGAATCGAGCCCTACTGCCAATTCTGAGATGCACTTTGGTCTAACTCCTAAGGGAAAGCTCGTACTTGAAAATTGAATCTGTTTTTGTGCTTTTCAGACAGTGAGGAACATGAATATGTGTTTCTTCTGCAAATTGAGCTCTGTGTCAAAAGTTATATCTTCTGGCTGAATTGAGCCCTCCTGCCAATTCTGAGGTGCACTTGGGTCTAACTCCGCAGGGAAAACTCGTGCTTGAAAATTGAAGGAGTTTTTGTGCTTTTCAGACCGTGAAGAGGATGAATATGCATTTCTTCTTCAAATCTGATCTCTGGGTCCAAAGTTACGTTTTCTGGCTGAATTGAGCCCTACTGCCAAATCTGAGGTGCACTTTGTACTATCTCTTCCGGGAAAGCTCGTGCTTGAAAATTGAAGGAGTTTTTGTGCTTTTCAGACCGTGAGGAGCATGAATATGTGTTTCTTCTGCAAATCTGAGCTCTGTATCAAAAGTTACGTTTTCTGGCTGAATTGAGCCCTACTGCCAATTCTGAGATGCACTTATGTCTAACTCCTCAGGTAAAGCTCGTACTTGAAAATTGAATCTGTTTTTTCTGCTTTTCAGACCGTGAGGAGCATGAATATGTGTTTCTTCTGTAAATGTGAGCTCTGGGTCCAAAGTTACGTTTTCTGGCTGAATTGAGCCCTACTGCCAAATATGAGGTGCACTTTGTACTATCTCTTCCGGGAAAGCTCGTGCTTGAAAATTGAAGGAGTTTTTGTGCTTTTCAGACCGTGAAGAGGATGAATATGCATTTCTTCTTCAAATCTGATCTCTGGGTCCAAAGTTACGTTTTCTGGCTGAATTGAGCCCTACTGCCAAATCTGAGGTGCACTTTGTACTAACTCTTTCCGGGAAAGCTCGTGCTTGAAAATTGTAGGCGTTTTTGTGCTTTTCAGACCGTGAGGAGGATGAATATGTTTTTCTTCTGCAAATCTGAGCTCTGTATCAAAAAGTTACGTTTTTCTGGCTGAATTGAGCCTTACTGCGAAATCTGAGGTGCACTTTGTACTAACTCTTCCGGGAAAGCTCGTGCTTGAAAATTGAAGGAGTTTTTGTGCTTTTCAGACCGTGAGGAGGATGAATATGCATTTCTTCTTCAAATCTGATCTCTGGGTCCAAAGTTACTTTTTCTGGCTGAATTGAGCCCTACTGCCAAATCTGAGGTGCACTTTGTACTATCTCTTCCGGGAAAGCTCGTGCTTGAAAATTGAAGGAGTTTTTGTGCTTTTCAGACCGTGAGGAGCATGAATATGTGTTTCTTCTGCAAATCTGAGCTCTGTATCAAAAGTTACGTTTTCTGGCTGAATTGAGCCCTACTGCCAATTCTGAGATGCACTTAGGTCTAACTCCTCAGGTAAAGCTCGTACTTGAAAATTGAATCTGTTTTTCTGCTTTTCAGACCGTGAGGAGCATGAATATGTGTTTCTTCTACAAATCTGAGCTTTGGGTCAAAAGTTTCCTTTTCTGGGCCTGAATTGAGCCCTACTGCCAATTCTGAGATGCACTTTGGTCTAACTCCTCAGGTAAAGCTCGTACTTACAAATTGAATCTGTTTTTCTGCTTTTCAGACCGTGAGGAGCATGAATATGTGTTTCTTCTGCAAATCTGATCTCTGGGTCCAAAGTTACGTTTTCTGGCTGAATTGAGCCCTACTGCCAATTCTGAGATGCACTTTGGTCTAACTCCTCAGGGAAAGCTCGTAGTTGAAAATTGAAGGCGTTTTTGTTCTTTTCAGACCGTGAGGAGCATGAATATGTGTTTCTTCTGCAAATGTGAGCTCTGGGTCCAAAGTTACGTTTTCTGGCTGAATTGAGCCCTACTGCCAAATCTGAGGTGCACTTTGTACTAACTCTTCCGGGAAAGCTCGTGCTTGAAAATTGTAGGCGTTTTTGTTCTTTTCAGACCGTGAGGAGTATGAATATGCATTTCTTCTCCAAATCTGATCTCTGGGTCCAAAGTTACGTTTTCTGGCTGAATTGAGCCTTACTGCGAAATCTGAGGTGCACTTTGTACTAACTCTTTCCGGGAAAGCTCGTGCTTGAAAATTGAAGGAGTTTTTGTGCTTTTCAGACCGTGAGGAGGGATGAATATGTTTTTCTTCTGGAAATCTGAGCTCTGTATCAAAGGTTACGTTTTCTGGCTGAATTGAGCCCTACTGCCAATTCTGAGATGCAGTTTGGTCTAACTCCTCAGGGAAAGCTCATACTTGAAAATTGAATCTGTTTTTGTGCTTTTGAGACCGTGAGGAGCATGAATATGTGTTTCTTCTGCAAATCTGAGCTCTGGGTCAAATGATTCCTTTTCTGGCTGAATTGAGCCCTACTGCCAATTCTGAGATGCACTTTGGTCTAACTCCTCAGGAAAGCTCGTACATGAAAATTGAATCTGTTTTTGTGCTTTTCAGACCGTGAGGAGCATGAATATCTGTTTCTTCTACAAATCTGAGCTTTGGGTCCAAAGTTACATTTTCTGGCTGAATCGAGCCCTACTGCCAATTCTGAGATGCACTTTGGTCTAACTCCTAAGGGAAAGCTCGTACTTGAAAATTGAATCTGTTTTTGTGCTTTTCAGACAGTGAGGAACATGAATATGTGTTTCTTCTGCAAATTGAGCTCTGTGTCAAAAGTTATATCTTCTGGCTGAATTGAGCCCTCCTGCCAATTCTGAGGTGCACTTGGGTCTAACTCCGCAGGGAAAACTCGTGCTTGAAAATTGAAGGAGTTTTGTGCTTTTCAGACCGTGAAGAGGATGAATATGCATTTCTTCTTCAAATCTGATCTCTGGGTCCAAAGTTACGTTTTCTGGCTGAATTGAGCCCTACTGCCAAATCTGAGGTGCACTTTTGTACTATCTCTTCCGGGAAAGCTCGTGCTTGAAAATTGAAGGAGTTTTTGTGCTTTTCAGACCGTGAGGAGCATGAATATGTGTTTCTTCTGCAAATCTGAGCTCTGTATCAAAAGTTACGTTTTCTGGCTGAATTGAGCCCTACTGCCAATTCTGAGATGCACTTATGTCTAACTCCTCAGGTAAAGCTCGTACTTGAAAATTGAATCTGTTTTTTCTGCTTTTCAGACCGTGAGGAGCATGAATATGTGTTTCTTCTGTAAATGTGAGCTCTGGGTCCAAAGTTACGTTTTCTGGCTGAATTGAGCCCTACTGCCAAATATGAGGTGCACTTTGTACTATCTCTTCCGGGAAAGCTCGTGCTTGAAAATTGAAGGAGTTTTTTGTGCTTTTCAGACCGTGAAGAGGATGAATATGCATTTCTTCTTCAAATCTGATCTCTGGGTCCAAAGTTACGTTTTCTGGCTGAATTGAGCCCTACTGCCAAATCTGAGGTGCACTTTGTACTAACTCTTCCGGGGAAAGCTCGTGCTTGAAAATTGTAGGCGTTTTTGTGCTTTTCAGACCGTGAGGAGGATGAATATGTTTTTCTTCTGCAAATCTGAGCTCTGTATCAAAAGTTACGTTTTCTGGCTGAATTGAGCCTTACTGCGAAATCTGAGGTGCACTTTGTACTAACTCTTCCGGGAAAGCTCGTGCTTTGAAAATTGAAGGAGTTTTTTGTGCTTTTCAGACCGTGAGGAGGATGAATATGTTTTTCTTCTGCAAATCTGAGCTCTGTATCAAAAGTTACGTTTTCTGGCTGAATTGAGCCATACTGCCAATTCTGAGATGCACTTAGGTCTAACTCCTTAGGTAAAGCTCGTACTTGAAAATTGAATCTGTTTTTGTGCTTTTCAGACCGTGAGGAGCATGAATATGTGTTTCTTCTACAAATCTGAGCTTTGGGTCAAAAGTTTCCTTTTCTGGCTGAATTGAGCCCTACTGCCAATTCTGAGATGCACTTTGGTCTAACTCCTCAGGTAAAGCTCGTACTTACAAATTGAATCTGTTTTTCTGCTTTTCAGACCGTGAGGGAGCATGAATATGTGTTTCTTCTGCAAATGTGAGCTCTGGGTCCAAAGTTACGTTTTTCTGGCTGAATTGAGCCCTACTGCCAATTCTGAGATGCACTTTGGTCTAACTCCTCAGGGAAAGCTCGTAGTTGAAAATTGAAGGCGTTTTTGTTCTTTTCAGACCGTGAGGAGCATGAATATGTGTTTCTTCTGCAAATGTGAGCTCTGGGTCCAAAGTTACGTTTTCTGGCTGAATTGAGCCCTACTGCCAAATCTGAGGTGCACTTTGTACTAACTCTTCCGGGAAAGCTCGTGCTTGAAAATTGTAGGCGTTTTTGTTCTTTTCAGACCGTGAGGAGTATGAATATGCATTTCTTCTCCAAATCTGATCTCTGGGTCCAAAGTTACGTTTTCTGGCTGAATTGAGCCTTACTGCGAAATCTGAGGTGCACTTTGTACTAACTCTTCCAGGAAAGCTCGTGCTTGAAAATTGAAGGAGTTTTTGTGCTTTTCAGACCGTGAGGAGGATGAATATGTTTTTCTTCTGCAAATCTGAGCTCTGTATCAAAGGTTACGTTTTCTGGCTGAATTGAGCCCTACTGCCAATTCTGAGATGCAGTTTGGTCTAACTCCTCAGGGAAAGCTCATACTTGAAAATTGAATCTGTTTTTGTGCTTTTGAGACCGTGAGGAGCATGAATATGTATTTCTTCTGCAAATCTGATCTCTGGGTCAAAAGATTCCTTTTCTGGCTGAATTGAGCCCTACTGCCAATTCTGAGATGCACTTTGGTCTAACTCCTCAGGGAAAGCTCGTACTTGAAAATTGAAGGCGTTTTTGTTCTTTTCAGACAGTGAGGAGCATGAATATGTGTTTCTTCTGCAAATGTGAGCTCTGGGCTCCAAAGTTACGTTTTCTGGCTGAATTGAGCCCCTACTGCCAAATCTGAGGTGCACTTTGTACTAACTCTTCCGGGGAAAGCTCGTGCTTGAAAATTGTAGGCGTTTTTGTTCTTTTCAGACCGTGAGGAGTATGAATATGCATTTCTTCTCCAAATCTGATCTCTGGGTCCAAAGTTACGTTTTCTGGCTGAATTGAGCCTTACTGCGAAATCTGAGGTGCACTTTGTACTAACTCTTCGGGAAAGCTCGTGCTTGAAAATTGAAGGAGTTTTTGTGCTTTTCAGACCGTGAGGAGGATGAATATATGTGTTTCTTCTGTAAATGTGAGCTCTGGGTCCAAAGTTACGTTTTCTGGCTGAATTGAGCCCTACTGCCAAATCTGAGGTGCACTTTGTACTATCTCTTCCGGGAAAGCTCGTGCTTGAAAATTGAAGGAGTTTTTGTGCTTTTCAGACCGTGAAGAGGATGAATATGCATTTCTTCTTCAAATCTGATCTCTGCGTCCAAAGCTACGTTTTCTGGCTGAATTGAGCCCTACTGCCAAATCTGAGGTGCACTTAGGTCTAACTCCTCAGGTAAAGCTCGTACTTGAAAATTGAATCTGTTTTTCTGCTTTTCAGACCGTGAGGAGCATGAATATGTGTTTCTTCTGTAAATGTGAGCTCTGGGTCCCAAAGTTACGTTTTCTGGCTGAATTGAGCCCTACTGCCAAAATCTGAGAGTGCACTTGGGTCTAACTCCGCAGGGAAAGCTCGTGCTTGAAAATTGAAGGAGTTTTTGTGCTTTTCAGACCGTGAAGAGGATGAATATGCATTTCTTCTTCAAATCTGATCTCTGGTCCAAAGTTACGTTTTCTGGCTGAATTGAGCCCTACTGCCAAATCTGAGGTGCACTTTGTACTATCTCTTCGGGAAAGCTCGGTGGCTTGAAAATTGAAGGAGTTTTTGTGCTTTTCAGACCGTGAGGAGCATGAATATGTGTTTCTTCTGCAAATCTGAGCTCTGTATCAAAAGTTACGTTTTCTGGCTGAATTGAGCCCTACTGCCAATTCTGAGATGCACTTAGGTCTAACTCCTCAGGTAAAGCTCGTACTTGAAAATTGAATCTGTTTTTCTGCTTTTCAGACCGTGAGGAGGATGAATATGTGTTTCTTCTGTAAATGTGAGCTCTGGGTCCAAAGTTACGTTTTCTGGCTGAATTGAGCCCTACTGCCAAATCTGAGGTGCACTTTGTACTATCTCTTCCGGGGAAAGCTCGTGCTTGAAAATTGAAGGAGTATTTTGTGCTTTTCAGACCGTGAAGAGGATGAATATGCATTTCTTCTTCAAATCTGATCTCTGCGTCCAAAGCTACGTTTTCTGGCTGAATTGAGCCCTACTGCCAAATCTGAGGTGCACTTAGGTCTAACTCCTCAGGTAAAGCTCGTACTTGAAAATTGAATCTGTTTTTCTGCTTTTCAGACCGTGAGGAGCATGAATATGTGTTTCTTCTGTAAATGTGAGCTCTGGGTCCAAAGTTACGTTTTCTGGCTGAATTGAGCCCTACTGCCAAATCTGAGGTGCACTTGGGTCTAACTCCGCAGGGAAAGCTCGTGCTTGAAAATTGAAGGGAGTTTTTGTGCTTTTCAGACCGTGAAGAGGATGAATATGCATTTCTTCTTCAAATCTGATCTCTGGGTCCAAAGTTACGTTTTCTGGCTGAATTGAGCCCTACTGCCAAATCTGAGGTGCACTTTGTACTATCTCTTCCGGGAAAGCTCGTGCTTGAAAATTGAAGGAGTTTTGTGCTTTTCAGACCGTGAGGGAGCATGAATATGTGTTTCTTCTGCAAATCTGAGCTCAGTATCAAAAGTTACGTTTTCTGGCTGAATTGAGCCCTACTGCCAATTCTGAGATGCACTTAGGTCTAACTCCTCAGGTAAAGCTCGTACTTGAAAATTGAATCTGTTTTTCTGCTTTTCAGACCGTGAGGAGCATGAATATGTGTTTCTTCTGTAAATGTGAGCTCTGGGTCCAAAGTTACGTTTTCTGGGCTGAATTGTGCCCTACTGCCAAATCTGAGGTGCACTTTGTACTATCTCTTCCGGGAAAGCTCGTGCTTGAAAAATTGAAGGAGTTTTTGTGCTTTTCAGACCGTGAAGAGGATGAATATGCATTTCTTCTTCAAATCTGATCTCTGGGTCCAAAGTTACGTTTTCTGGCTGAATTGAGCCCTACTGCCAAATCTGAGGTGCACTTTGTACTAACTCTTCCGGGAAAGCTCGTGCTTGAAAATTGTAGGCGTTTTTGTGCTTTTCAGACCGTGAGGAGGATGAATATGTTTTTTCTTCTGCAAATCTGAGCTCTGTATCAAAAGTTACGTTTTCTGGCTGAATTGAGCCATACTGCCAATTCTGAGATGCACTTAGGTCTAACTCCTTAGGTAAAGCTCGTACTTGAAAATTGAATCTGTTTTTGTGCTTTTCAGACCGTGAGGAGCATGAATATGTGTTTCTTCTACAAATCTGAGCTTTGGGTCAAAAGTTTCCTTTTCTGGCTGAATTGAGCCCTACTGCCAATTCTGAGATGCACTTTGGTCTAACTCCTCAGGTAAAGCTCGTACTTACAAATTGAATCTGTTTTTCTGCTTTTCAGACCGTGAGGAGCATGAATATGTGTTTCTTCTGCAAATGTGAGCTCTGGGTCCAAAGTTACGTTTTCTGGCTGAATTGAGCCCCTACTGCCAATTCTGAGATGCACTTTGGTCTAACTCCTCAGGGAAAGCTCGTACTTGAAAATTGAAGGCGTTTTTGTTCTTTTCAGACCCGTGAGGAGTATGAATATGCATTTCTTCTCCAAATCTGATCTCTGGGTCCAAAGTTACGTTTCTGGCTGAATTGAGCCTTACTGCGAAATCTGAGGGTGCACTTTGTACTAACTCTTCCGGGAAAGC
The DNA here is from genome assembly GCF_029215685.1 of Pituophis catenifer annectens. Taxonomy (NCBI): domain Eukaryota; kingdom Metazoa; phylum Chordata; class Lepidosauria; order Squamata; family Colubridae; genus Pituophis; species Pituophis catenifer. The sequence goes on from NW_027257135.1 coordinate 32,450, forward strand.
TCGTGCTTGAAAATTGAAGGAGTTTTTGTGCTTTTCAGACCGTGAGGAGGGATGAATATGTTTTTCTTCTGCAAATCTGAGCTCTGTATCAAAGGTTACGTTTTCTGGCTGAATTGAGCCCTACTGCCAATTCTGAGATGCAGTTTGGTCTAACTCCTCAGGGAAAGCTCATACTTGAAAATTGAATCTGTTTTTGTGCTTTTGAGACCGTGAGGAGCATGAATATGTGTTTCTTCTGCAAATCTGAGCTCTGGGTCAAAAGATTCCTTTTCTGGCTGAATTGAGCCCTACTGCCAATTCTGAGATGCACTTTGGTCTAACTCCTCAGGGAAAGCTCGTACATGAAAATTGAATCTGTTTTTGTGCTTTTCAGACCGTGAGGAGCATGAATATCTGATTCTTCTACAAATCTGAGCTTTGGGGTCCAAAGTTACATTTTCTGGCTGAATCGAGCCCTACTGCCAATTCTGAGATGCACTTTGGTCTAACTCCTAAGGGAAAGCTCGTACTTGAAAATTGAATCTGTTTTTGTGCTTTTCAGAAAGTGAGGAACATGAATATGTGTTTCTTCTGCAAATTGAGCTCTGTGTCAAAAGTTATATCCTCCTGGCTGAATTGAGCCCTCCTGCCAATTCTGAGGTGCACTTGGGTCTAACTCCGCAGGGGAAGCTCGTGCTTGCAAATTGAAGGAGTTTTTGTGCTTTTCAGACCGTGAGGAGGATGAATATGTTTTTTCTTCTGCAAATCTGAGCTCTGTATCAAAAGTTACGTTTTCTGGCTGAATTGAGCCCTACTGCCAATTCTGAGATGCAGTTTGGTCTAACTCCTCAGGGAAAGCTCATACTTGAAAATTGAATCTGTTTTTGTTCTTTTCAGACCGTGAGGAGCATGAATATGTGTTTCTTCTGCAAATCTGAGCTCTGGGTCAAAAGTTTCCTTTTCTGGCTGAATTGAGCCCTACTGCCAATTCTGAGATGCACTTAGGTCTAACTCCTCAGGTAAAGCTCGTACTTGAAAATTGAATCTGTTTTTCTGCTTTTCAGACCGTGAGGAGCATGAATATGTGTTTCTTCTGTAAATGTGAGCTCTGGGTCCAAAGTTACGTTTTCTGGCTGAATTGAGCCCTACTGCCAAATCTGAGGTGCACTTTGTACTATCTCTTCCGGGAAAGCTCGTGCTTGAAAATTGAAGGAGTTTTTGTGCTTTTCAGACCGTGAAGAGGATGAATATGCATTTCTTCTTCGAATCTGATATCTGGGTCCAAAGTTACGTTTTCTGGCTGAATTGAGCCCTACTGCCAAATCTGAGGGTGCACTTTGTACTAACTCTTCCGGGAAAGCTCGTGCTTGAAAATTGTAGGCGTTTTTCTGCTTTTCAGACCGTGAGGAGGATGAATATGTTTTTCTTCTGCAAATCTGAGCTCTGTATCAAAAGTTACGTTTTCTGGCTGAATTGAGCCTTACTGCGAAATCTGAGGTGCACTTTGTACTAAGTCTTCCGGGGAAAGCTCGTGCTTGAAAATTGAAGGAGTTTTTGTGCCTTTTCAGACCGTGAGGAGGATGAATATGTTTTTCTTCTGCAAATCTGAGCTCTGTATCAAAAGTTACGTTTTCTGGCTGAATTGAGCCATACTGCCAATTCTGAGATGCACTTAGGTCTAACTCCTCAGGTAAAGCTCGTACTTAAAAATTGAATCTGTTTTTGTGCTTTTCAGACCGTGAGGAGCATGAATATGTGTTTCTTCTACAAATCTGAGCTTTGGGTCAAAAGTTTCCTTTTCTGGCTGAATTGAGCCCTACTGCCAATTCTGAGATGCACTTTGGTCTAACTCCTCAGATAAAGCTCGTACTTACAAATTGAATCAGTTTTTCTGCTTTTCAGACCGTGAGGAGCATGAATATGTGTTTCTTCTGCAAATGTGAGCTCTGGGTCCAAAGTTACGTTTTCTGGCTGAATTGAGCCCTACTGCCAATTCTGAGATGCACTTTGGTCTAACTCCTCAGGGAAAGCTCGTACTTGAAAATTGAAGGCGTTTTTGTTCTTTTCAGACCGTGAGGAGCATGAATATGTGTTTCTTCTGCAAATGTGAGCTCTGGGTCCAAAGTTACGTTTTTCTGGCTGAATTGAGCCCTACTGCCAAATCTGAGGTGCACTTTGTACTAACTCTTCCGGGGAAAGCTCGTGCTTGAAAATTGTAGGCGTTTTTGTGCTTTTCAGACCGTGAGGAGTATGAATATGCATTTCTTCTGCAAATCTGATCTCTTGTGTCCAAAGTTACGTTTTCTGGCTGAATTGAGCCTTACTGCGAAATCTGAGGTGCACTTTGTACTAACTCTTTCGGGAAAGCTCGTACTTGAAAATTGAATCTGTTTTTGTGCTTTTCAGACCGTGAGGAGCATGAATATGTGTTTCTTCTACAAATCTGAGCTTTGGGTCAAAAGTTTCCTTTTCTGGCTGAATTGAGCCCTACTGCCAATTCTGAGATGCACTTTGGTCTAACTCCTCAGGTAAAGCTCGTACTTACAAATTGAATCTGTTTTTCTGCTTTTCAGACCGTGAGAAGCATGAATATGTGTTTCTTCTGCAAATGTGAGCTCTGGGTCCAAAGTTACGTTTTCTGGCTGAATTGAGCCCTACTGCCAATTCTGAGATGCACTTTGGTCTAACTCCTCAGGGAAAGCTCGTACTTGAAAATTGAAGGCGTTTTTGTTCTTTTCAGACCGTGAGGAGCATGAATATGTGTTTCTTCTGCAAATGTGAGCTCTGGGTCCAAGTTACGTTTTCTGGCTGAATTGAGCCCTACTGCCAAATCTGAGGTGCACTTTGTACTAACTCTTCCGGGAAAGCTCGTGCTTGAAAATTGAAGGAGTTTTTGTGCTTTTCAGACCGTGAGGAAGATGAATATGTTTTTCTTCTGCAAATCTCAGCTCTGTATCAAAAGTTTCGTTTTCTGGGCTGAATTGAGCCCTACTGCCAATTCTGAGATGGCAGTTTGGTCTAACTCCTCAGGGAAAGCTCATACTTGAAAATTGAATCTGTTTTTGTGCTTTTCAGACCGTGAGGAGCATGAATATGTGTTTCTTCTGCAAATCTGAGCTCTGGGTCAAAAGTTTCCTTTTCTGGCTGAATTGAGCCCTACTGCCAATTCTGAGATGAACTTTGGTCTAACTCCTCAGGGAAAGCTCATACATGAAAATTGAATCTGTTTTTGTGCTTTTCAGACCGTGAGGAGCATGAATATATTTTTCTTCTCCAAATCTGAGCTCTGTATCAAAAGTTACGTTTTCTGGCTGAATTGAGCCCTACTGCCAATTCTGAGATGCACTTTGGTCTAACTCCTCAGGGAAAGCTCGTACTTGAAAATTGAATCTGTTTTTGTGCTTTTCAGACCGTGAGGAGCATGAATATGTTTTTCTTCTGCAAATCTGAGCTCTGTATCAAAAGTTACGGGGTTTTCTGGCTGAATTGAGCCCTAATGCCAATTCTGAGATGCACTTAGGTCTAACTCCGCAGGGAAAGCTCGTACTTAAAAATTGAATCTGTTTTTCTGCTTTTCAGACAGTGAGGAGCATGAATATGTGTTTCTTCTGCAAATGTGAGCTCTGGGTCCAAAGTTAAATTTTCTGGGCCTGAATTGAGCCCTACTGCCAATTCTGATATGCACTTTGGTCTAACTCCTCAGGGAAAGCTCGTAGTTGAAAATTGAAACTGTTTTTGTGCTTTTCAGACAGTTAGGAGCATGAATATGTGTTTCTTCTGCAAATTGAGCTCTGTGTCAAAAGTTTCCTTTTCTGGCTGAATTGAGCCCCACTGCCAATTCTGAGATGCACTTTGGTCTAACTCCTCAGGGAAAGCTCGTACATGAAAATTCATCTGTTTTTGTGCTTTTCAGACCGTGAGGAGCATGAATATATTTTCTTCTGCAAATCTGAGCTCTGTATCAAAAGTTACGTTTTCTGGCTGAATTGAGCCCTACTGCCAATTCTGAGATCCACTTTGATCTAAACTCCTCAGGGAAAGCTCGTACTTGAAAATTGAATCTGTTTTTGTGCTTTTCAGACCGTGAGGAGCATGAATATGTGTTTCTTCTACAAATCTGAGCTTTGGGTCCAAAGTTACATTTTCTGGCTGAATCGAGCCCTACTGCCAATTCTGAGATGCACTTTGGTCTAACTCCTAAGGGAAAGCTCGTACTTGAAAATTGAATCTGTTTTTGTGCTTTTCAGACAGTGAGGAACATGAATATGTGTTTCTTCTGCAAATTGAGCTCTGTGTCAAAAGTTATATCTTCTGGCTGAATTGAGCCCTCCTGCCAATTCTGAGGTGCACTTGGGTCTAACTCCGCAGGGAAAGCTCGTGCTTGAAAATTGAAGGAGTTTTTGTGCTTTTCAGACCGTGAGGAGGATGAATATGTTTTTCTTCTGCAAATCTGAGCTCTGTATCAAAAGTTACGTTTTCTGGCTGAATTGAGCCCTACTGCCAATTCTGAGATGCAGTTTGGTCTAACTCCTCAGGGAAAGCTCATACTTGAAAATTGAATCTGTTTTTGTTCTTTTCAGACCGTGAGGAGCATGAATATGTGTTTCTTCTGCAAATCTGAGCTCTGGGTCAAAAGTTTCCCTTTTCTGGCTGAATTGAGCCCTACTGCCATTTCTGAGATGCACTTAGGTCTAACTCCTCAGGTAAAGCTCGTACTTGAAAATTGAATCTGTTTTTCTGCTTTTCCGACCGTGAGGAGCATGAATATGTGTTTCTTCTGTAAATGTGAGCTCTGGGTCCAAAGTTACGTTTTCTGGCTGAATTGAGCCCTACTGCCAAATCTGAGGTGCACTTTGTACTATCTCTTCCGGAAAGCTCGTGCTTGAAAATTGAAGGAGTTTTTGTGCTTTTCAGACCGTGAAGAGGATGAATATGCATTTCTTCTTCGAATCTGATATCTGGGTCCAAAGTTACGTTTTCTGGCTGAATTGAGCCCTACTGCCAAATCTGAGGTGTACTTTGTACTAACTCTTCCGGGAAAGCTCGTGCTTGAAAATTGTAGGCGTTTTTGTGCTTTTCAGACCGTGAGGAGGATGAATATGTTTTTCTTCTGCAAATCTCAGCTCTGTATCAAAAGTTACGTTTTCTGGCTGAATTGAGCCTTACTGCGAAATCTGAGGTGCACTTTGATCTAACTCCTCAGGGAAAGCTCGTACTTGAAAATTGAATCTGTTTTTGTGCTTTTCAGACCGTGAGGAGCATGAATATGTGTTTCTTCTGCAAATGTGAGCTCTGGGTCCAAAGTTACATTTTCTGGCTGAATTGAGCCCTACTGCCAATTCTGAGATGCACTTTGGTCTAACTCCTCAGGGAAAGCTCGTACTTGAAAATTGAAGGCGTTTTTGTTCTTTTCAGACCGTGAGGAGCATGAATATGTGTTTCTTCTGCAAATGTGAGCTCTGGGTCCAAAGTTACGTTTTCTGACTGAATTGAGCCCTACTGCCAAATCTGAGGTGCACTTTGTACTAACTCTTCCGGGGAAAGCTCGTGTTTGAAAATTGAAGGAGTTTTTGTCCTTTTCAGACCGTGATGAGGATGAATATGTTTTTCTTCTGCAAATCTGAGCTCTGTATCAAAAGTTACGTTTTCTGGCTGAATTGAGCCCTACTGCCAATTCTGAGATGCACTTTGGTCTAACTCCTCAGGGAAAGCTCATACTTGAAAATTGAATCTGTTTTTGTGCTTTTCAGACCGTGAGGAGCATGAATATGTGTTTCTTCTGCAAATCTGAGCTCTGGGTCAAAAGATTCCTTTTCTGGCTGAATTGAGCCCTACTGCCAATTCTGAGATGCACTTTGGTCTAACTCCTAAGGGAAAGCTCGTACTTGAAAATTGAATCTGTTTTTGTGCTTTTCAGACAGTGAGGAACATGAATATGTGTTTCTTCTGCAAATTGAGCTCTGTGTCAAAAGTTATATCTTCTGGCTGAATTGAGCCCTCCTGCCAATTCTGAGGGTGCACTTGGGTCTAACTCCGCAGGGAAAGCTCGTGCTTGAAAATTGAAGGAGTTTTTGTGCTTTTCAGACCGTGAGGAGGATGAATATGCATTTCTTCTTCAAATCTGATCTCTGGGTCCAAAGTTACGTTTTCTGGCTGAATTGAGCCCTACTGCCAAATCTGAGGTGCACTTTGTACTAACTCTTCCGGGAAAGCTCGTGCTTGAAAATTTGTAGGGTCGTTTTTGTGCTTTTCAGACCGTGAGGAGGATGAATATGCATTTCTTCTGCAAATCTGACCTCTGGGTCCAAAGTTACGTTTTCTGGCTGAATTGAGCCTTACTGCGAAATCTGAGGTGCACTTTGTACTAACTCTTCCGGGAAAGCTCGTGCTTGAAAATTGAAGGAGTTTTTGTGCTTTTCAGACCGTGAGGAGGATGAATATGTTTTTCTTCTGCAAATCTGAGCTCTGTATCAAAAGTTTACGTTTTCTGGCTGAATTGAGCCATACTGCCAATTCTGAGATGCAGTTTGGTCTAAACTCCTCAGGGAAAGCTCATACTTGAAAATTGAATCTGTTTTTGTGCTTTTCAGACCGTGAGGAGCATGAATATGTGTTTCTTTCTGCAAATCTGAGCTCTGGGTCAAAAGTTTCCTTTTCTGGCTGAATTGAGCCCTACTGCCAATTCTGAGATGCACTTTGGTCTAACTCCTCAGGGAAAGCTCGTACTTGAAAATTGAATCTGTTTTTCTGCTTTTCAGACCGTGAGGAGCATGAATATGTGTTTCTTCTGCAAATCTGAGCTCTGTATCAAAAGTTACGTTTTCTGGCTGAATTGAGCCCTACTGCCAATTCTGAGATGCACTTAGGTCTAACTCCTCAGGTAAAGCTCGTACTTGAAAATTGAATCTGTTTTTCTGCTTTTCAGACCGTGAGGAGCATGAATATGTGTTTCTTCTGCAAATCTGATCTCTGGGTCGAAAGTTACGTTTTCTGGCTGAATTGAGCCCTACTGCCAAATCTGAGGGTGCACTTTGTACTAACTCTTCCGGGGAAAGCTCGTGCTTGAAAATTTTAGGCGTTTTTGTGCTTTTCAGACGGTGAGGAGGATGAATATGCATTTCTTCTGCAAATCTGACCTCTGGGTCCAAAGTTACGTTTTCTGGCTGAATTGAGCCTTACTGCGAAATCTGAGGTGCACTTTGTACTAACTCTTCCGGGAAAGCTCGTGCTTGAAAATTGAAGGAGTTTTTGTGCTTTTCAGACCGTGAGGAGGATGAATATGTTTTTCTTCTGCAAATCTGAGCTCTGTATCAAAAGTTACGTTTTCTGGCTGAATTGAGCCATACTGCCAATTCTGAGATGCAGTTTGGTCTAACTCCTCAGGGAACAGCTCATACTTGAAAATTGAATCTGTTTTTGTGCTTTTCAGACCGTGAGGAGCATGAATATGTGTTTCTTCTGCAAATCTGAGCTCTGGGTCAAAAGTTTCCTTTTCTGGCTGAATTGAGCCCCTACTGCCAATTCTGAGATGCACTTTGGTCTAACTCCTCAGGGAAAAGCTCGTACTTGAAAATTGAATCTGTTTTTCTGCTTTTCAGACCGTGAGGAGCATGAATATGTGTTTCTTCTGCAAATCTGAGCTCTGTATCAAAAGTTACGTTTTCTGGCTGAATTGAGCCCTACTGCCAATTCTGAGATGCACTTAGGTCTAACTCCTCAGGTAAAGCTCGTACTTGAAAATTGAATCTGTTTTTCTGCTTTTCAGACCGTGAGGAGCATGAATATGTGTTTCTTCTGCAAATCTGATCTCTGGGTCCAAAGTTACGTTTTCTGGCTGAATTGAGCCTTACTGCGAAATCTGAGGTGCACTTTGTACTAACTCTTCCGGGAAAGCTCGTGCTTGAAAATTGAAGGAGGTTTTTGTCCTTTTCAGACAGTGAGGAACATGAATATGTGTTTCTTCTGCAAATTGAGCTCTGTGTCAAAAGTTATATCTTCTGGCTGAATTGAGCCCTCCTGCCAATTCTGAGGTGCACTTTGTACTAAACTCTTCCGGGGAAAGCTCGTGCTTGAAAATTGAAGGAGTTTTTGTGCTTTTCAGACCGTGATGAGGATGAATATGTTTTTGTTCTGCAAATCTGAGCTCTGTATCAAACGTTACGTTTTCTGGCTGAATTGAGCCCTACTGCCAATTCTGAGATGCAGTTTGGTCTAACTCCTCAGGGAAAGCTCATACTTGAAAATTGAATCTGTTTTGTGCTTTTCAGACCGTGAGGAGCATGAATATGTGTTTCTTCTGCAAATGTGAGCTCTGGGTCAAAAGATTCCTTTTCTGGCTGAATTGAGCCCTACTGCCAATTCTGAGATGCACTTTGGTCTAACTCCTCAGGGAAAGCTCGTACATGAAAATTGAATCTGTTTTTGTGCTTTTCAGACCGTGAGGAGCATGAATATGTGTTTCTTCTGCAAATCTGAGGTCTGGGTCAAAGTTTCCTTTTCTGGCTGAATTGAGCCCTACTGCCAATTCTGAGATGCACTTTGGTCTAACTCCTCAGGGAAAGCTCGTACTTGAAAATTGAATCTGTTTTTGTGCTTTTCAGACCGTGAGGAGCATGAATATGTGTTTCTTCTGCAAATCTGAGCTCTGTATCAAAAGTTACGTTTTCTGGCTGAATTGAGCCCTACTGCCAATTCTGAGATGCACTTAGGTCTAACTCCTCAGGTAAAGCTCGTACTTGAAAATTGAATCTGTTTTTCTGCTTTTCAGACCGTGAGGAGCATGAATATGTGTTTCTTCTACAAATCTGAGCTCTGGGTCCAAAGGTTACGTTTTCTGGCTGAATTGAGCCCTACTGCCAAATCTGAGGTGCACTTTGTACTAACTCTTCCGGGAAAGCTCGTGCTTGAAAATTGAAGGAGTTTTTGTGCTTTTCAGACCGTGAGGAGGATGAATATGCATTTCTTCTTCAAATCTGATCTCTGGGTCCAAAGTTACGTTTTCTGGCTGAATTGAGCCCTACTGCCAAATCTGAGGTGCACTTTGTACTAACTCTTCCGGGAAAGCTCGTGCTTGAAAATTGTAGGCGTTTTTGTGCTTTTCAGACCGTGAGGAGTATGAATATGCATTTCTTCTGCAAATCTGATCTCTGGGTCCAAAGTTACGTTTTCTGGCTGAATTGAGCCTTACTGCGAAATCTGAGGTGCACTTTGTACTAACTCTTCCGGGAAAGCTCGTGCTTGAAAATTGAAGGAGTTTTTGTGCTTTTCAGACCGTGAGGAGGATGAATATGTTTT